>NC_054380.1:90531781-90836281 GCF_017654675.1 Xenopus laevis | reverse complement strand
CTGAATAAATAAATTAAATAAAAAAAAAAAAGATAAAAAAGGGGAAATGACCCGTGCGAATTTGGTTGGAGTAGTTTTCAGAAAAGCGGATATGGATTTTGATAAATAACCCCCCAACAAGCAAGATTATTTCATTAATGAATGGCTTTTGTTTATCCTGTTGACACTTCTTACAAGTAGATCACTCACATATATTAACCCTTTAAGTGCCACAGAACGTAGAATCTACGTTCTGTGGAAAAGTAACTTGAAATGCCACAGAACGTAGATTCTACGTTCTGCAGCACTTCCGGGTTCTGGAGCGGAGGAGCGGCTGTTAGAGCCGCTCGCTCCGTTCCGTTCCGCTTCGATCCCCTGCCCCTAGGCAACGAGCAGAGCAGGGGATCGAGTGGCCCCTGGGGCGCGATCGCCCAGGGGCCCAAAAACAGCAGCAGGCACGTGTTCCTTACGTGTCCTGCTGCTGCAGCCTGCACTGCGCCATCCAGCTCCGCCCCCACAGCACAGAGACACGCAGATCGTCGCAGATGTCTTCCTGGGACGCCTCCACATCGGGTGCAACAGTCTTCAGCGACTTTTTCAGGTTAGTGCAACAATTACACACACAAACACACCAACACACACTTATTACAGTAATACACACTTAGATTCACACTTACACACACTTACACATACATTTTTGGGGATTGGGGGGGTCACTTACACTCACTGCACTTACACACACGTGCACACGCACACACGTGCACATAACATGTAATTTACCATTTGTACACATGCACACGCACATACATGGCATTCGCATCGTCTCTTTTTTTTGCTGAAAAAAATGTTTTATTGCCATTACGAATAGCGTATTCGCTAACCGTACTGTGCAATATCTTTTGTATGTTATTTCGGTGATTATATTGCAATTTTGGGTATTTTGGTGCATTTTTAGCCATTTTATTGAATTTTTAGCCATTTTATTGCATTTTCAGCTCTGCGTATGTTGTGTTCACTTGTTTCTAGCCGTATAACCTGTTTGGCCCAGCTAAAATATTCAAACTGTGATTCTGATGGCCGATAACACTATTCTGGAAAAAAAACATTGATTTTTGTGGTTTTATTGGATTTTTTTTCATTTCACTCTTTACTGCCTTATTTTGTTTTGCCTTGTAAATTTTATCTACTATATATCCATTTGGGGGTCTCTGTGCGCCACATAGTTTGGTATATCTATGCATATTGGGCATCAAAGTGTTCAGTAGACCCCTGTCGTTCATATTTAGGATGTTTTATGCTGATACGTTACGAAATGTGGGGCATATAATGGGGTAAAATTCAAGCTTTGTGACGATTTTCAGAAATTTGATAAAAACCGTTATGTTCAGCATTGCTTTGCAGTTTGGCAGTTTGTAGTAGAAACACTTATTTACCCATATTGGATTCGTCAGAATGTGTACTTTCTGAAAATATCTGGTTTTCTGGGGTCTCTGTACTGTTAGGGGGGTCTAATATCGCATAATACACACACCAGGTGCTTATATTGCAGCAGCCAGCGTGTCAGCCGTGAAAATGTATATACACTATTGTCATTTGGGGGTCTCTGTGTGCCACATAGTTTGGTATATCTATGCACATTGGGCATCAAACTATTTAGTAGACCCCTGGCGTTCATATTTAGGATGTTTTATGCTGATACGTTACGAAACGTGGAGCATATAATGGGGTAAAATTCAAGCTTTGTGACGATTTTCAGAAATTTGATAAAAACCGTTATGTTCAGCATTGCTTTGCAGTTTGGCAGTTTGCAGTAGAAACACTTATTTACCCATATTGGATTCGTCAGAATGTGTACTTTCTGAAAATATCTGGTTTTCTGGGGTCTCTGTACTGTTAGGGGGCTCTAATGTCGCATAATACACACACCAGGTGCTTATATTGCAGCAGCCAGCGCGTCAGCCGTGAAAATGTATATACACTATTGTCATTTGGGGGTCTCTGTGCGCCACATAGTTTGGTATATCTATGCATATTGGGCATCAAAGTGTTCAGTAGACCCCTGGCGTTCATATTTAGGATGTTTTATGCTGATAAGTTACAAAATGTGGGGCATATAATGGGGTAAAATTCAAGCTTTGTGACGATTTTCAGAAATTTGATAAAAACCGTTATGTTCAGCATTGCTTTGCAGTTTGGCAGTTTGTAGTAGAAACACTTATTTACCCATATTGGATTCGTCAGAATGTGTACTTTCTGAAAATATCTGGTTTTCTGGGGTCTCTGTACTGTTAGGGGGTCTAATGTCGCATAATACACACACCAGGTGCTTATATTGCAGCAGCCAGCGCGTCAGCCGTGAAAATGTATATACAGTATTGTCATTTGGGGGTCTCTGTGCGCCACATAGTTTGGTATATCTATGCATATTGGGCATCAAAGTGTTCAGTAGACCCCTGGCGTTCATATTTAGGATGTTTTATGCTGATACGTTACGAAACGTGGAGCATATAATGGAGTAAAATTCAAGCTTTGTGACGATTTTCAGAAATTTGATAAAAACCGTTATGTTCAGCATTGCTTTGCAGTTTGGCAGTTTGTAGTAGAAATACTTATTTACCCATATTGGATTCGTCAGAATGTGTACTTTCTGAAAATATATGGTTTTCTGTGGTCTCTGTACTGTTAGGGGGGTCTAATGTCGCATAATACACACACCAGGTGCTTATATTGCAGCAGCCAGCGCGTCAGCCGTGAAAATGTATATACAGTATTGTCATTTGGGGGTCTCTGTGCGCCACATAGTTTGGTATATCTATGCATATTGGGCATCAAAGTGTTCAGTAGACCCCTGGCGTTCATATTTAGGATGTTTTATGCTGATAAGTTACGAAATGTGGGGCATATAATGGGGTAAAATTCAAGCTTTGTGACGATTTTCAGAAATTTGATAAAAACCGTTATGTTCAGCATTGCTTTGCAGTTTGGCAGTTTGTAGTAGAAACACTTATTTACCCATATTGGATTCGTCAGAATATGTACTTTCTGAAAATATATGGTTTTCTGGGGTCTCTGTACTGTTAGGTGGTCTAATGTCGCATAATACACACACACCTGGTGGTTATGTTGCAGCAGCCAGCGCGTCAGCCGTGAAAATGTCTATACATATTGTCATTTGGGGGTCTCTGTGCGCCACATAGTTTGGTATATCTATGCACATTGGGCATCAAACTATTTAGTAGACCCGTATGTTTATATTTAGGATGCTTTATGCTGGTAATGATACATGGACAATACGATGCTGGAAAGTTGAAGCTTTGAGGCAATTTTCAGATATTTCACCAAAACCGCCAAATTTGGCAAAGCCTTGCGACTCAGTAGTTTGGAGCAGAAAAGCATGGGTACCCATTTTAGATTCTGTAGAATGTGTACTTTCCAAAAATGTATGGGTTTGGGGGGTAAACATATATTTCTGTGTTTTTACCCCACAAAAATGCAGACAATGTGCTGATTTTTCATTAGCTGAAGTTACCCACAGGACAATTTGTATGTGCTAACTTCATTTTGGGGCCTCTAAATGCCATATACTTTGGTAAACCTATGCACAGTGGGCACCAAACTGTTTGGAGGACCCCTGGCAATCACAATTTGGGTGCTTTTTTGTGATACGTAATGATACATGGGCGATATGATGCTGGAAAGTTGAAGCATTGAGGTAATTTTCAGATATTTCACCAAAACCGACAACTTTGGGAAAGCCTTGCGACTCAGTAGTTTGGAGCAATAAGGCATGGGTACCCATTTTAGATCCTGTAGAATGTGTACTTTCTAAAAATGTATGGGTTTGGGGGGTAAACATATATTTCTGTGTTTTTACCCCACAAAAATGCAGTTAATGTGTTGATCTTTCATTAGCTGAAGTTACCCACAGGACTATTTGTATGCACTAACTTCATTTTGAGGCCTCTAAATGCCAGATACTTTGGTAAACCTATGAACAATGGCCACCAAACTGTTCGGAGGAACCCTGGCAATCATATTTAGGGTGCTTTTTCTTGGTGCATAACGATACATGGGTGATATGGTGCTGAGAAGTTGAAGCTTTGAGGCAATTTTCAGATATTTCACCAAAACCGACAACTTTGGGAAAGCCTTGCGACTCAGTAGTTTGGAGCAGAAAGGCATGGGTACCCATTTTAGATTCTGTAGAATGTGTACTTTCCAAAAATGTATGGGTTTGGGGGGTAAACATATATTTCTGTGTTTTTACCCCACAAAAATGCAGTCAATGTGTTGATTTTTCATTAGCTGAAGTTACCCACGGAACTGTTTGTATGCGCTAACTTCATTTTGGGGCCTCTAAATGCCAGATACTTTGGTAAACCTATGAAAAATGGCCACCAAAATGTTCAGAGGAACCCTGGCAATCATATTTAGGGTGCTTTTTCTTGGTGCGTAACGATACATGGGTGATATGGTACTGAGAAGTTGAAGCTTTGAGGCAATTTTCAGATATTTCACCAAAACCGACAATTGTGGGAAAGCCTTGCGACTCAGTAGTTTGGAGCAGAAAGGCATGGGTACCCATTTTAGATTTGGTAGAATGTGTACTTTCCAAAAATATATGGGTTTTGGGGGTAAACATATATTTCTGTGTTTTTACCCCACAAAAATGCAGTCAATGTGTTGATTTTTCATTAGCTGATATATTATTCAAATTGCAGGTGAGTGATTGCTCACCAAAGTTAATCACATCTCAAAGGAGATAATTAACTGATTAAAATACAACTGTCACTTAAATTAAAGTGCACTTAAATATGGAGTGTGAGAATTGTCTGAACAGAAACCAGGTCTGGGGATACTGAGCAAAGTACCCCATCTATTGCCCACTGGTCAGCAAATTCTTTCAACCGACCAGTAAACACTGCTTGGGTGTACTCTGCTCGGATGCGGGAACGCACCAGCACTCGGAACAAGACCTCTGCTGGCAGAGGATTCCCACCTTCCAAACATTGCTTTCTAGATTTATGGATGACTAATTTAGCTAAAGCCAGGAGCAAGTTGGAGAGAAGGTCTTTCTCTTTATTGTCCCCGGATACTGGGCGTCCAAAAATATAAACATGAGGGGAAAAGTGTAACCAGAACTGCAGGTAAAGCTTCCTCAAAAGAGCCAATAGAGGTTGCAGTCTGGCACACGTAAAATAAGCATGAAACACAGACTCTCCTTTGCCACAGAATGGACAAGCAGCTGGGGAGTCTGTAAAACGAGCTAAATACTCTCCTGTGCTCAATGCACCATGCAGCACTTTCCAACTCAAGTCTCCAGTTGGTCTAGGCACCAAACTGGAATAAAGAGCTTGCCACTGAGGTCTTTCACCCTCATTAAGCACACGTCTCCAGATGGTATTATATCGGGAGATGAGGGCAAGGAAGTGTACAGTGTGAAGCATTAGAGAGTACAACAGCTTTCTTGTTATATCATGAAAGCGTGTCAATGGAAAATTCTCCAACTGGCTCAAGTTGGGGGAAGGAGGTGCTTGGGGGGATTGACGGGTTTTAGGTGCTATTATTATGTCTGGAGGTGAGGAGTTCCAAGGTGGACGTGGCTCTCCAGAATGTAAAACCCCATCAATGAAGGTGTGAGAATCAGGAGAGATTGTGTCCTTGATTTCCTTGAGAAGACGGTGTGGAACCCTAGTGGTAAGGAATCCCATGCGTTGCATAACTGCTTGAGAGTCCACCCAATCTGATTTCTCAAAATCCAGGAGATCTCCAACTCTGGTTAACCGAGCCTGGCAAAGGCGACGTCGGATGCTGATGGATTCTAACATCCTAGTCTTAAAAGATGGATTGTAAAGTAGGGGCTCATTTAGAATGTCTTCCCCTTCAATGGCTCCTTGCCTTAACACGGATACCATGCTCCAGGTTTTTAGCGTGTCTTGGTAGTAAGCCGGCAGGGTTGAAAGGTTTCTTAGGAAACCCTCAGGTTCAATTATAAACAATTGCCGGTCATATCCCATATTTCGTACCTGGCGATAAAAACTCGATGCTAGAGTACACCACTGTGGAGAAGGATCTGCATACAAGTATCTCTGTATTTGCTGGAGACGGAAGGTGTGCACTTGAGAACGTATACACACGACTCCCTGCCCTCCCTCTTTCAACGGGAGGCTTGAGACACCTGCAGAAACCCAATGCTTTCCTATCCAGAGAAAGTCCAGTAACCTTCTCTGGATCTTAGCAATGAATTCTTGGGTTGGGCTAAGACATATCAGCCGGTACCAGATCTGAGAGGCCACCAGCTGATTAATCACCAAAGCTCTCCCCCTCATAGAAAGTACTTTAGCAAAACCCTTCCACTTTCCAAGGCGCGTTAGAACACATTCCTCAAGTTCAATGAAATTCTGTGAGACAGGATACTCCTCAGCTGATAGGTAGACGCCTAAATATTTAATGATTTTACTCTCCCACGAGATGTCACGAAAAGCAGGAGGCAGGAAATCCACCTTTAGAGAACCCTCCAGAAGGCCTGAGCTCTTGGACCAGTTGATCCGGGCAGATGAGGCAGCAGCGTAGACTTCTTGACACTCTTGTGCCCGCTCAAGATCAACTAGGTCCTGGGCCACAAGAATTACATCATCAGCGTAGGCTGAGAGAACCACCCTCATGTCAGGTTCTTTGAGCACCAGTCCCGTGAGCCTTTTCCTTAAGAGACACAGGAAGGGCTCAATGGCCAGCGAGTACAGTTGTCCCGACAAGGGGCATCCTTGCCGAACTCCTCGTCCAAAGGCCAGAGGTGCAGTCAAAGACCAGTTGATTTTAACTAAACACTCTGCAGAGGCATACATTGTTTTCAGGTAGCCCACAAACTGTGGGCCAAAGCTATAGGCTTGCAGAGTGCCTATAAGATATTGGTGATCCACCCTGTCAAATGCCTTCTCTTGATCCAGAGAGAGAAAAGCAAGAGATAGACCAGTCCTTCTCGCAAAATGTAGTAAGTCTCGGATTAAAAAGACATTATCAAAAATTGTCCGACCGGGGACTGTATAGGACTGGTCAGGATGAATCACCTCTGCCAGCACAGATTTGAGCCTAAGTGAGATAGCTTTGGCCACGATCTTATAGTCTGTGCTAAGCAGTGAGACTGGTCTCCAGTTCTTAATAAGACGGAGATCCCCCTTCTTAGGAAGTAGTGATAACACTGCTCGACGACACGAAAGTGGCAACTCACCTTTCTTGAAGGCCTCAGTTAGGACCCTATGGAAATCAGGGCCCAGAGTATCCCAAAAGAACTGGAAGAACTCTATGGTCAGTCCGTCAAGCCCAGGAGATTTATTGTGGGGCATTAAACGGAGTGCTTGAGAGAGTTCCTCTAGAGTGATTGGTGTTTCCAACCTCTCTTTTCTCCTCTCACTGACCACTGGAAGCCCATCCCATAGCTCCTCACAGGCATCTGGAGAGATGGGATCTGGAGAAAAAAGGTTTTGATAGAAGGACCGGGCTCTGTCCCGGATAGCCTCCGGATCCTCAAGGGGGGTTCCATCCTCCGCAAAAAGGCATGTGATTTGTTTTCGGTTCCCCTTCTTCTTCTCCAGAGCATAGAAGAATCGGGAACCACGATCCATATCACAAAGTAACTGCATCCGGCTTCGCACAAAGGCACCACGAGCCTGTCGTTGTTCCATGTTACGCAGCGCTTCTTTCCTTTCTAGATATTCACACTGAAGGGCTTGGTCTTCAGAGCCTGATAGCCTTTGCTCAAGATCAAGCACCTCCCCATTTAGTGCCTCAATCTCTGCATTGCGCTGCCCGCTCACACTTTTGGTATACTCTTGACACAAGAGCTTTAGGTGAACCTTGCCTACATCCCACCACTGGTTCAATGTGGCAAATTCATCCTGAAAGGCCCTCCAGCCTCTCCATGTATCCCGGACTGACTTTGCAAAACCCTCATCTTCTAATAAACTGTTGTTAAAGTGCCAGTAAGCAGCTTTTGGCAGAGATGGTGCGATTGACATTCTCAGGGATACACAATTGTGGTCTGAGAATGGTGCCAATCTAATGGTGCTCGACTGGGCTCGTGACATGAGATGGCTCGATATATATATCCTATCAATCCGGGATTGAGAAACATGACCATCTCTCACCCTGACATAGGTAAAAGCAACCGTCTCTGGGTTCTGTTCTCTCCAGACATCAACCAAGGAGAAATGAGCAATTAGTTCTCGCAAAACGGACTCAGACGAGTCTCTTTTCTTGGGTACATTGCGATCTCGAGCATCAAGGGTGTAATTAAAATCACCCCCTATAATCAAGGCTTCATCAGAGTCAATTGTCTCCATGTAGGCTGACAAACTTTCAAAGAACCATGCCCTCTCTGGTCCGGTAGTAGGAGCATACACATTCATTAGATTATATGTTCTACCTGACTCCCGGACCCGAAGATGCAATAGACGGCCAGGGATGACAGAGGTAGCATTCAGGACCTCTGGCTGGAAGGAATCTGAGAAAAGGGTCACCACCCCGCATGATGTCCAAGTGAGGTGATTAAAAAAGACCCTTCCCTTCCACTCCAGATTCCAGCTTGCTTCAAGCTCTGGAGTGGTGTGGGTCTCTTGGAGGAAACTCACAGAGTACCCTCCTTGACGAAGAAAGGAGAGTACCTGAAACATTCGGAAAGGATTCCGACAGCCATTTGTATTAAGTGTGCTTATACTCAAGGCCATTACTGAGTCTTAGGAAGTGCTTTAACCTTCATCAAGGTCTGATGAGACAAACATTTTTTGTGAAACTTCATTATACGGAGATATTCCGCTGTTCCATAGTTCTTGGCCTCTTTTATGACCTTAATGTATTGTCTCACAGAATTGATAACTAAAGGCAAATCATGCCACTTCTCCAGAGCCATGTGCATCTTCTTCTCTAATTTAACACCAAGGGTGCTCTCAAGAAACTTTTTGAGTTCCTCAGCAGGGATGATTGGGGTAGAAGGATTTGCCACTCCTATGTCAACCTCCTCTTCGATGTTCCCCTCATCCATGAGCTCTTCCTGGCTAAGGGATTGATAATCTCCCCTCTCCACTAGAGCTTTGAGAATCTCTCCACAAGTTGTTACAGGAAAAGTATCAGAATCACTTTTCTGGAGACCCTGCAATGGCTCAGGTGTTCCCTCAACTTCACTTGAAACACATTTGGAAGTGTTTGACACAGGAGCAACAGAACTAATTAGCTCCCCAGCAACAGGTAGAGCTTTGGAGACTCGATGGTTAGCCTCTGCCCTCTCTACTACCTCCTGTGCTTTCTGGATGGCAATAACATTTGGGTCAGTTGAAGACAAGGGAGGAGAGATTTTAGCATGAACAGTAGAGGTTGTCTGGCTACCCTCCACCATATTTACAACTCCACCCTCACCATCCTTCCCAGCAGTTTTATCTGCAGGGTCCTGTATGGGGGTTAGCCCAATATTCTCCCCCACCTGGAGTGAAATACCCTGAGGCACTAAAAACTGAGGCTGGTTGCAGTTGCCAAATCTCAGCACCTCAGGAACACTGACTGCCCACTCTGCAGGAGTCTCATTAGGTGTCTCTTTACACTCCAAGGGAAGATCTTCCAAATGATTTTGAGGCAGATACTGCACCCCTGACTCTGTGGGGAAACCAACACTGCCATGTTCAAGGCCATGCAGACCATTAACCTCATTATTCCCCACCTGGTCTGGAGGCAAGAGTGCATGGTCTGACACCGGTTGATCGTGACCAACAGTTGGGCCAGACAATGTCACCACATGAGGAGCAGAAGTCTTGCTGTCCTTTTTACCCTTGGATGGGGGTGCCCCATCATTAACCACTGATGCCCATTCCTCAGGTACCAGCCAGTTTGATTTAAATTTCCTCTTTTTCTTGGCATCTGAAGAGGAAAGGCCACTATCTGCCCCAACCCCAACAGGTGTTGCAATCATGGGTACCCCCACACCTTCAGGGGTGCCCATAACAGGGGTACACTTTTTTGTGGTAGGAACAACTGTGACCCTGGGGGAAGCTTTGACATGTTTTCCCCCCTTCTCTTTTGCCGCAATTGTAAGACATGCTGCAGCCTTAGATGTCTTCAGTGAAGAAGGAGGAGGTTTGGATGTTGTAGAGGTGGGTTGTGTAACAGCCACCTTGAGGTTCTTTAGTGAAGGAGATATCCCCTTTGAGGACCCTGCTGAAATAGTCCCAGCAGGATAAGATGTTTTATTTGAGGCACTGGGAGCAGGAACAGGGGCTGTGGTCTCAATTTGCCCTTTGGGGCAACTCTGGCGAGTGTGCCCCAGGTTCTTGCAAAGGAAGCACCTCACTTCCTCTGTGCTGTAAAAAATTTTATACAGCACCCCTTCAAATGGAACCCCGAAAGACCCCTCAATAGTGTCTTGCCCCCGAGGTAAAAGTAGTTGCACCTGCCTTTTAAAGGAAAGGACGTGCCTCAGTCTGCTCTCCTTACATCCCAGGGGAATTCTAGACATATTTGATTTTAACTCCCCAAGGGCTTGCAGGTGGGGGTACAATAAGTGGTCTTGCAGGAAGGGGGGCACATTAGATAAAACCACCCTTGTGCCCAATCCTTCTAGGGGTTCTACAGGGACATAACTCCCTCCCACTGTGATACCCCTCTGTACCAGAGTATGCACTGCAGTTAGAGTACGGGCAAAGATTATGGCTTTCCCATACATTTTACTTGCTGCCACTACTGCAGAGTGGCCCACCACTTCAGCTGCAGCCTTTATATAAGCCTCTATGCCATGAGTGCTTGACATTAGGCATCTGACCCCATGCTTCCTTGTAAGCTTCTCTACCCCAGCAGTGACTTGGCTAGGGTTGCTGCCAGTAGCTACCGCATGTGCAAATGTTTTAGCAGGGGTCACATTGGCTGCAGCAGCAGAAGTAGAGGCAATGGGGCTTTTTGACATGGGCTCTGACTGGTGTTTCCTTGCAGAGCTACAGCTGGGTTTTTCAGGTCCTTTTGCTTTAGAACCAAGAGATGTTTTTTTATAACTTTCCTTTTTATTCCCTCCCATTATTTTACACAACACCACACAAAAAGAAAGCTTTATACTATTGATTAACAAAAAAGTAAGTTTTAAGTTGAGAAGCTGTGGCAGGGAGAGGGTTAATGTGAGCAGGTGCCTGGGAGCTGCACTGCTGCTGCTGGAAAAGATTTTATATTTATACTTATATTAAATCCTTCTCCCTTTAGCTTTCTCTCCTCACAGAACTGAGTGCAAAATCAAAATATCCACTCAATCTGTACAAAAATTAAACAATTTGTGCTGAAACAAGAGAAAAATGCAAATGAAACTGACACCCAGGTGCGGGGGAGGGGTAGGGGATCTAACAGTGAGTTTGTAGCCCAGAGCAAGTGAAAGGAACTGGGCTAGGAATCACTCACCTTCAGGGTCAAAAGAAAAATCGATTTTTAGTAAAGAAAATCAACTCAAAACTTCCCAAATTTCACCCACCAAGTGGACAACACATTCACACACCAAGTGATAACAAAAAATCCTGTCTCAAACAGGAATTTCAATGCTTAAATCAGCACTAAACAGAGAGCTTTCTCCTGTGTGTTGATCTTTCATTAGCTGAAGTTACCCACGGGACTGTTTGTATGCGCTAACTTCATTTTGGGGCCTCTAAATGCCAGATACTTTGGTAAACCTAGGAACAATGGCCACCAAACTGTTTGGAGGAACCCTGGCAATCATATTTAGGGTGCTTTATCTTGGTGCGTAACGATACATGGGCGATATGGTGCTGAGAAGTTGAAGCTTTGAGGCAATTTTCAGATATTTCACCAAAACCGACAATTGTGGGAAAGCCTTGCGACTCAGTAGTTTGGAGCAGAAAGGCATGGGTACCCATTTTAGATTCGGTAGAATATGTACTTTCCAAAAATATATGGGTTTTGGGGGTAAACATATATTTCTGTGTTTTTACCCCACAAAAATGCAGTCAATGTGTTGATTTTTCATTAGCTGAAGTTACCCACGGGACTGTTTGTATGCGCTAACTTCATTTTGGGGCCTCTAAATGCCAGATACTTTGGTAAACCTAGGAACAGTGGCCACCAAACTGTTTGGAGGAACCCTGGCAATCATATTTAGGGTGCTTTATCTTGGTGCGTAACGATACTTGGGCGATATGGTGCTGAGAAGTTGAAGCTTTGAGGCAATTTTCAGATATTTCACCAAAACCGACAATTGTGGGAAAGCCTTGCGACTCAGTAGTTTGGAGCAGAAAGGCATAGGTACCCATTTTAGATTCGGTAGAATGTGTACTTTCCAAAAATATATGGGTTTTGGGGGATAAACATATATTTCTGTGTTTTTACCCCACAAAAATGCAGTCAATGTGTTGATTTTTCATTAGCTGAAGTTACCCACGGGACTGTTTGTATGCGCTAACTTCATTTTGGGGCCTCTAAATGCCAGATACTTTGGTAAACCTATGAACAATGGCCACCAAACTGTTTGGAGGAACCCTGGCAATCATATTTAGGGTGCTTTTTCTTGGTGCGTAACGATACATGGGCGATATGGTGCTGAGAAGTTGAAGCTTTGAGGCAATTTTCAGATATTTCACCAAAACCGACAATTGTGGGAAAGCCTTGCGACTCAGTAGTTTGGAGCAGAAAGGCATGGGTACCCATTTTAGATTCGGTAGAATGTGTACTTTCCAAAAATATATGGGTTTTGGGGGTAAACATATATTTCTGTGTTTTTACCCCACAAAAATGCAGTCAATGTGTTGATTTTTCATTAGCTGAAGTTACCCACGGGACTGTTTGTATGCGCTAACTTCATTTTGGGGCCTCTAAATGCCAGATACTTTGGTAAACCTAGGAACAATGGCCACCAAACTGTTTGGAGGAACCCTGGCAATCATATTTAGGGTGCTTTATCTTGGTGCGTAACGATACATGGGCGATATGGTGCTGAGAAGTTGAAGCTTTGAGGCAATTTTCAGATATTTCACCAAAACCGACAATTGTGGGAAAGCCTTGCGACTCAGTAGTTTGGAGCAGAAAGGCATGGGTACCCATTTTAGATTCGGTAGAATATGTACTTTCCAAAAATATATGGGTTTTGGGGGTAAACATATATTTCTGTGTTTTTACCCCACAAAAATGCAGTCAATGTGTTGATTTTTCATTAGCTGAAGTTACCCACGGGACTGTTTGTATGCGCTAACTTCATTTTGGGGCCTCTAAATGCCAGATACTTTGGTAAACCTAGGAACAGTGGCCACCAAACTGTTTGGAGGAACCCTGGCAATCATATTTAGGGTGCTTTATCTTGGTGCGTAACGATACTTGGGCGATATGGTGCTGAGAAGTTGAAGCTTTGAGGCAATTTTCAGATATTTCACCAAAACCGACAATTGTGGGAAAGCCTTGCGACTCAGTAGTTTGGAGCAGAAAGGCATAGGTACCCATTTTAGATTCGGTAGAATGTGTACTTTCCAAAAATATATGGGTTTTGGGGGATAAACATATATTTCTGTGTTTTTACCCCACAAAAATGCAGTCAATGTGTTGATTTTTCATTAGCTGAAGTTACCCACGGGACTGTTTGTATGCGCTAACTTCATTTTGGGGCCTCTAAATGCCAGATACTTTGGTAAACCTATGAACAATGGCCACCAAACTGTTTGGAGGAACCCTGGCAATCATATTTAGGGTGCTTTTTCTTGGTGCGTAACGATACATGGGCGATATGGTGCTGAGAAGTTGAAGCTTTGAGGCAATTTTCAGATATTTCACCAAAACCGACAATTGTGGGAAAGCCTTGCGACTCAGTAGTTTGGAGCAGAAAGGCATGGGTACCCATTTTAGATTCGGTAGAATGTGTACTTTCCAAAAATATATGGGTTTTGGGGGTAAACATATATTTCTGTGTTTTTACCCCACAAAAATGCAGTCAATGTGTTGATTTTTCATTAGCTGAAGTTACCCACGGGACTGTTTGTATGCGCTAACTTCATTTTGGGGCCTCTAAATGCCAGATACTTTGGTAAACCTAGGAACAATGGCCACCAAACTGTTTGGAGGAACCCTGGCAATCATATTTAGGGTGCTTTATCTTGGTGCGTAACGATACATGGGCGATATGGTGCTGAGAAGTTGAAGCTTTGAGGCAATTTTCAGATATTTCACCAAAACCGACAATTGTGGGAAAGCCTTGCGACTCAGTAGTTTGGAGCAGAAAGGCATGGGTACTCATTTTAGATTCGGTAGAATGTGTACTTTCCAAAAATATATGTGTTTTGGGGGATAAACATATATTTCTGTGTTTTTACCCCACAAAAATGCAGTCAATGTGTTGATTTTTCATTAGCTGAAGTTACCCACGGGACTGTTTGTATGCGCTAACTTCATTTTGGGGCCTCTAAATGCCAGATACTTTGGTAAACCTATGAACAATGGCCACCAAACTGTTTGGAGGAACCCTGGCAATCATATTTAGGGTGCTTTTTCTTGGTGCATAACAATACATGGGTGATATGGTGCTGAGAAGTTGAAGGTTTGAGGCAATTTTCACATATTTCACCAAAACCGACAATTGTGGGAAAGCCTTGTGACTCAGTAGTTTGGAGCAGAAAGGCATGGGTACCCATTTTAGATTCGGTAGAATGTGTACTTTCCAAAAATATATGGGTTTGGGGGGTAAACATATATTTCTGTGTTTTTACCCCACAAAAAATGCAGTCAATGTGTTGATTTCTCAGTAGCTGAAGTAAAGTCCTGATCAATTTGGATGTGCTAACTTCATATTGGTGTCTCTAAATGCCAGATACTTTGGTAAACCTATGCATAATGGGTATCAAACTGTTCAGTGGACCCCTGGCAATCATATTTCAGGTGCTTTTTCTTGGTACCTAATATAGTTTGGGATATGCGGAGCAGCAAAATAAAACCTTTGAAATGATTTTTCAGAATTTTGAATTTTTTTTTGAAAAACCGCTATGTTCAGACAAGCTTTTATGTTTGGTAGTTGGGAGTAGAGAGACATAGTTACCCATTTTGTAATCGGCAGAATGTGTACTTTTCAAAAATGTATGGTTTTCTGGGGTAAACCTACGGTTTCAGGAGTTTTTGCCTTGGAATCTAAAGCATGCCGTTTTCTGCCTTAGTGCTTTCAAAATTCGGCAATATACTGCCGGGAGTTTTTGAGGTACAGAAGTCCTAAATCTCCCTAAAACTATACATATCTGGTATTGGCACGTTCGAGAGACATAAGGCTTTCCAAATCAGTTGGATTTTCATCCGTAAAATGAAATATTTTTCTGGTATAAATTGATATACGATGAAAAATGGTAATTTTTCATTTTTTTTTGGTATTTAGCACTATAAATTTTTTTGCACAGGTGGAAATACATGAAAACTCAGGCAGATTTAGAAAGCTCAGTTTCTACCGAAAAAAACAATGTATAGTTTTCCTAGGTAAACTATAGGTTTCCCCTCAGAAAATGCCCCTAAAGTGAGAGAGCACAAAATGTTTCAAAAACGGCTGGCATTTCGCGTAACCAAAATGTGAAATTCTGCTGGCACTTAAAGGGTTAACCTATTTTAACTGTGCAGTCCTGTGAGCTCTCAGTTTTAGGAAGTCAGCTAAAACTTTATTGAAGCTTCATTGTCATTTTGTTCAGGTTTCGGTTCTGGTCTTTTTAATCCTATCTGCAAAAAAAAAAAAAAATAAATAAACAAATAGGCAAGTTCTTTCTTTTTGCCAAAACACAAAAAAAAAAAAAATAAACAAATAGGCAAGTTCTTTCTTTTTGCCAAAACACAAAAAAAAAAAACAAATAGGCAAGTTCTTTCTTTTTGCCAAAACACAGAAGTACTGTAATAATTATAGGCTACTGATTTATCTCGCTAGCAATTTATGTGGCTTTATGTTGACAATTAAATACTGAGTTAAGTAAACTGACTGGGAATATAAAGAAAGGGTAGGGTAGTGTCCAGTAGGCACCAACCATTTATGTGTCTTACAACCAATAATCTCACAGGCCACAGTGAAATATGCAGTAATTAGTAGTTAACCTGCTTTTACAACCAACAAGCATTACAAACCTGCTCTACAACACAACACTCACGCAAACACCTGTCTCATTTGCGAAAATTTATGTGCAATGTGAATTCCCAAAAAAACAGAAAGACGGGCACAGCTGTGCAATATTTAAGCTTTCAGGAAAAAGCATTGCCAATAAAACCATTTGCGACATAAATATGTGCTGCCCAAACTTTGTAAATGACTCCCACTATCTTTTATATTTCATATTATGATAGTGTGATTCTTATTTATGTATATGTATACTTTATGCTAGCTGATTAACCAAGGGGATATAAATTTGCTTCTGCGTAATGCTGGAGGACTTGTAGGGGGCCTGCTAGGTATGATTTTAAGACCCGTCCTGCTATTATTAAGTAAAGTGCATCAATTCTCTCTCTAGTGCTATCAGTTTTTAGTAACATAATATATCCATTCCACTTGCTAAATACAATGCTGACCCTCTCTTGAGATTATCTACTATCATAACATTTTCTTAGGATTTAGTTTTCACCTATTGTTACTACCACACTGCAAAAGGTGTTTTGCAAAATTCACTAAGTTTTATTACCAGAATTATCAAGTCATATTATCATTATCAGTTAGCATATAAAGCCATAAACTGTATAGTATGTTAAATGTAATACTGCCATTTAGCATGACAACTGAACATTAGTAACTCCTTTGGGGATGAATGAATATAATCTGAAAATCATAGGTTACTGATATTAATTGGCCACAATTAAATATATTAAATACAATGATTGCTAATAATTGTTGTATAAATTATTCACATCAGACCCGACCCAGTGAAACTTACAGTCTAAGGTCCAGATCACATTCACACACAGTTAGGATCAATTTTATCAGGAACCAGTTAATCTGCATATATAGTTTTGTGTGAGACCCACACAGACACAGCAAGAATATACAAACTCCTTGCTAATAGTGCTCTGGCTGGAATCGAAAACAGGACCCCAATTCTGAAAGGCTAACCAGTGCTGTCCAGCAATATGATGTGATCAGATTTATTTTTGGCTGCTGCTGACACAGGTAAAGATTGGGGGCAATATTATGGCTGCTGGAGGGCTGTATGATGGATGGCTGCTGAGCTTGCTGGTACAGATACAGGGGGCAGTAATGTAAATGAAAAAGTGTTGTACATTTTCTTGCTCTCTTTATTTAAAAACCATCATTGTAAGGAGGGAAATGGTAATGCAGGACAGGGGGCACTGAGTGAAGCTCTTGCCTTGGGTGCTGAACTACCTTGTGCCTGCCCTGGCAGGGATATCACTCATATGTGAAAAAAAGCTAAGTCATACAAGACATACCCATAAATCCATATGCCTCCTCCTCCCCTGTGTTTAATACAGTACCCCAGCACATAATTAAACACCTTAGGGGCCACTAACAATAATGTTCAAATGCTAACAAACCCCCAGAACAAATACCAAAGTATGTCACACACACAGGGAGCATAGGGAAGACAGAACAGAGCAGGAGACAGGAATCAGGACCAGTCTAATATGTACTACATACAGTGACACAATGCTGGTGCCCCATTAGCATTTTGAATAAAGTGTGAACAGGAGAACAATGTGGCAGTTTCAGTTTGGGTCTCAGGTGTGAAGAGTACAAGGCTTTAGGGGAGTGAACAATAGAGGGGTCACAGGTGTGAACAATACGGGGATTAGTCTGAATTTGAGGTTTAGACAATGCAGGGGCCAGTTAATCTCTGTAGTGATACCTTTTAAATTTTACATAAGGTAAACAGACACAGCAGACAGATTTTGATTTGGAGGGCCACATGAGGGGGGGCCGCGGGCCGCCAGTTGGACAGCCCTGCCCTAGAGCAACTAATTCTACTCACTAGGCCACTGTGCTCCTAAATAAAATAAATAATTTGCATAAATAATGGCAGCTTTTTGAAGACAAATTCATAACTTCACACTTGGGATGCTGCGGAAATTTAGTCCCAAAAACTGCAGCATTAATGGGTGATGAGTTACAGAGAATTATTGTGAACTTAAATAAACAGAACAAATCTCCTGGGGGATATGCAAGTCTCTGTACAGAGTATTCCGCTCTATTTTACTCCTTCATACCCATGCCTCTCCAGCCCTCTGGATTATGATTCAAAAGAATCTGAACTACACTCTGAACTACTCCAGCAAGATTAGCTTGAGAAAGTACTCTGGGCTGAAAGGCTTAATGCCTTTCATATCCTTCTGCAGAACAAGTATTCGTGACGATTTCCTTTTCTGTAGGGAATTTTTGGGGCGTTGGGAAGTTTCCCTTATTTGCACCAGAAGCATGCCACGCTCATTTGTATGTCCTGAGCAAAGCAGATCCAGGGACAAACACAGCTTTGGGAGCCAAGGTATACTGGGGAAATGCAGCTTTTTTTTCTACTGTGAAATTAAACTAACATGTTCTGTCTTGGCTGAGGCTTATGCTCTGTTTTTGGTGAACAACATTAAATTATTACCAGTTGATTATTAGATTCTCTAGGGATCAGATAAGGTTCTAATTCTTACAGTATAAATGATGTATACAAATGTAGATGGTGCTTTTAGACGTAAATGCTTTTGAGATCACGTTGCCCTTTAGGCTTGCAAAGGATCCCATGCCTGCTCAGCATATTTATAACTTACTGTTTGTGAGTGCTAATGTGTGCTTTCTTTGCATATTGCCACAACACAGGGATGTTTCCTCTTTTCAACTCTTTATGAGTAATTCCAAAAGAATGGAAAACAACTGTCTAGAATCCTTTCTCCCCCACATGCAATATAGATCTAGGAGCCAGAATTTGCATAGGAGAGTAGAAAGCAAACCTGGTGGTTTTCTGATGATGGAGTGAACAATACATGTGTCAGGTACTGTGCACTGTATTTGCAATTGAAAACAGTATGTTTTTTTTGCAAATGGTGCCGCATATTCCAAAGGTCACATCATGTGAATATAAAAGTAAATTATTTTAGGGCACTTTCATTTCCTGACCCTTGGAAATGATTAGTTTGTTGTCTATACAGCATTACAGTCAATATCGTTAGATTACAATACATTCATACAATGCAATCCATTCCAGTGGAGATCCTGGTATTAGTAGGTCATGGTGCTATAGAATAAAAGCCTGCTGCAGTGATGATTACTTACTACCATCAAATGGGAAAAGAACAAATTCCCCAGCACACAGGGAATGATGCTAGCAGGGCAAACCCTTGCTAGGTTTATTGGGGGATGCAACGATACGGGGCAAAGCCCCTTTGTCAAGCATACAGATAATAGGTGCACAAAGAGGTTTGTAATTAACAAATTACATGGGCGTGCCAACAGTGCTTAATTGTAGTTCAACATAGCACACAGGGCCAATTAAAGTCCATAATTAAAAGTCCACATGAATACAGTCCAAAAAGTCCAAAAATCATAGAAAAAGTTACATAGGAAAAGTCTATTTATAAAAGATTATCTGTGAAAAAAGATTTGTTATCCAGCTTTTAAGAAAGCAATATTTCATTCAGCTTTAAGAAAGTTACTTCACCAAAAGTGTACAAAAATGTAACAATTACTAATTAAAGTAGAAAAGTAACTGTTTTACCCTATCACAAAGCGAGGGGGGAATCTGTCCCTGAAGCATATTCCAAGGGGGTTTGAAGGAGACTTTTTCTAATATCTGCCATCTAAGCTGTGATAAGTTGTGCCCATGGCTGAAGAAGTGCTTAGCCAATAGAGACTCTGTTTTTGATTTATCGATTATTCCCCCACTTTTTTAACCCATGCTTGTGTGGCCAAAGGTAGGGGATGGTAATTGTGAATAGTGGACTTATGTTCATCTCAGTTTAATGGCTCTACTTGTCTGGCCGACATAAACTAATCTACAAGGGCATTTGACAGTAAATGACATCTTTTGTGTCACAAGTAAAAAAAAAGATATATACTGTGTTTGGTACCATGGTAAGGATGTGTTTTCGAGTCCCCAGGAATAATGGAGTTGCAATGGCTACAGTTCCTACAGGGGTAAATGCCGTTAGTTTGAGTACCAAGGATAGTGAGGGTGCCCTTAGGGGGAGTTGATTTACATTTAATTAGTTCCCCTATATTCTGTCCCCTTTTGTTGGAACACAGGGGTGGTGCCTTAAATAGATATCCATATTTTGGATCTATATTTAAGATTTTCCAATGTTTTAAGATAACGCTCCTACAGGTCTTGGAATTAGTATCAAATTAGCTGATAAAGGGAATTCTTTGGGGTTTATTCACAGCTTTAGACTTTTTAAGTAGGGCTTCTTCCCTCAGGATCAGTCCAACCTCCCTTCTAGTTATCATAAGCTCAGGATAAATAATACCCTTTATCCCCAGACCTCTGTACCAGATGTAAAGACCTCTGGTGTAGAGGTAATCCTTTTAACAAGCATCAATTGGCTCTTTGGGAGCTCCTTTAAAAGATCCTGTGGGTGAAAGCTGGTGGACCTGAGGAGGTAATTCTTATCCGTTGGCTTACTATAGATGGATGTAACCAGAGTGGACCCTCTAATTTACATCCAAAAAGTGCAATTCAAATGGATAACCTTCCTAAGTGCATTCCATAGTGGTATGAACGTTATTAAGGTATATAACAAATTCATCAAAGGTAATTCCTTCAAAGATTCTGGTCAGCGATTCTTACACATCTTGATATTGCACTGGGTCTGCCTGTAATTCGGACTCCAGAATACTGTCTCCTGGGGCACACCGAAGGATTAAACCTTCCTACTTGTGATAGACTGTGTCTTCAACAACTTTTTCACTTTGCAAAAAAAGCCATCCTTTTGACGTGGAAAGACATTGAAGCTCCAACCATTGGCTATTGGAAAAAACTCATAAATGATGTGCTTCCAAAGCAAAAGCTTACTTACATGGCGAGAGGCTGTCCTGCTAAGTTTGGAAAAGTGTGGAATTGCTGGTTGGCTGACCAACAAGCTGCTGGGACTGCCTCACAGTAACGCAGAGCCTAGGTACAACGACTTTATGTATGGTATGGCTATTGAGTGTAACTTGATTGAATACCCGGACTTTATTGATGTGGGTTTGGAATGTGATGTAAATGGATAACCCATCCTCTTGTCTTTTATCTCTCTCTTCTTCTTCTTCAGCCTTTTCTTTCTTCTTTTTCTCTGTTAAAATCAATAAATAAAATTTTTCAAAAAAAGGTAATTCCATGGTACCAGACCATATGAAAAAATGTAATCGTGTATGTAATGGTTAAATTCAGAATTAGAGAAAAAATAGGATTTTTCAAAATGATACATAAAGATATTAGCGTATGCAGGTGTCAGGTTAGCACCTATAGTGCAACCCTGTAATTGGAGGAAATAGTCATCCTTAAAGGAATTGTTCAGTGTAAAAATAAAAACTGGGTAAATAGATAGGCTGTGCAAAATAAAAAATGTTTCTAATATAGTTAGTTAGCCAAAAATGTAATGTATAAAGGCTGGGGGGGATTTGATGTATAATAAGTCAGTCAGGACACTACTTCCTGCTTTTCAGCTCTCTTGGTTTACACTGACTGGTTACCCTGGCTACCAGGCAGTAACCAATCAGAAACTTGAGGGGGGGGCCACATGGGTCATATCTGTTGCTTTTGAATCTGAGCTGAATGCTGAGGATCAATTACAAACTCACTGAACAGAAATGTACCATGTGGCCCCCCTTCAAGTCACTGACTAACTCAGAGTTATAGAGCTGAAAAGCAGGAAGTTGGATTCTGGCTGTTTTATTAGACATCTGTTCACTCCAGCCTTTATATATTACATTTTTGGCTAACTAACTATATTAGAAACATTTTTTATTTTGCACAGCCTATCTATTTACCCAGTTTTTATTTTCACACTGAACTATTCCTTTAAAAGTAAAATAGTTTTTAGTTAAAAACATTTCTAATAGCTGGCAGATAAAATTAACCTTATATGCAGGAAAATCTGAATTGAATAGGTAGCTACAGACACATTTGATACCTTCATCATGTGGAATGGAGGTAAAAAGAACATCTAAAGAACAAAGAAGAAACCGATTAAGGAACGGTAGTGGTATCGGTTAAACAAGGTTTTAAGGGAGGTAGAACCTCCTGCAAATACATATCAATACAAATCGCAGGTGGTTGCCATATAAATCCAACATTAGAAACAATCGGCCTTCGTGTAGGGTTAAACAAGCGTTTGTGTATTTTGAGTAAAAAGTAAACATATGGTACTTTAGAATACTGCAAAAATAGTAATTTCACACTTTTTTCAGTAAGTATTCCTTCCATTACTGCCGCATTAAGAAAAATATTCAGTTCATTTTTACATTTTAAAGTTTCTTATAATTCACTACATTACTTAATTGACGTGCAGCTTCCATTTCATATTTATTTTTATTCATTATCACTATACCACCCTCTTTGTTGGCTTTGGTAAAAAAGATATCAGCATTTTGCTGTAGTGTTGTTAAAGCTTTACTTTCAGCCTAAGATATATTCTTATTTCTGTTTTATGTTTTTACGATTATCATCAAAGTCACCTTTTAATTTTTTGTTCATATCAAACATCACCATTGCCTCAAAGGTATCAATATCCGGAAAAAAACCCTGGGGGGACAAAATTGCTCTTAGTACCAAATTTGGATATTAATACTTTAGTAAACGTATCCCTTTTAGGACTTGCTAAACTTGAACATACTGTGACAATGGCAAACGAAAAAGGTGGCGCAGTTCAAGAGGGAACGAAATGTAGGCCCTTATTTAAGACAGATAGTTTAGTAGTCGCAAGTTCATATGAGGATAAATTGATAACAGTATTTAACTGCGGTTCATCCTTGCCGCTCGGCGCTTGGTTGTGGAGCGCCCATCTGCCACATATCGTTGTTTTGCGCTTCTTTTTTGTTTTTAGTGACCCGAAGCTAAAAAAGGACTTACAGAACTCTGCAAGGAAGCAAATGAAGTCGGATCTGACTGTGAGAAATGTGCTGGGGATGTCCATGATGAACTGCTGTTGTTTGCGAAGGCCCCGTCTTGTGTCCTTCCAAGTGTACACCCCGCTGGTCTCGTAGTCCTTGGTGTCTCCTTTGAACTTCCAGAGCTTGGTTTGTAAAATTTCCAGCTGTAGTTGCTCTATATAATTGCAGGTGCAGTTATAGCTCTGTGGTGTGTTTGTACATATTGTATTAACTGAGCAGGTACCATTTTGCAAGCATTCATTTAGATCTAATAAAGTAGATAAAATACAAGTCAGCAAAAATATAATTAAAAATTCCAGTTTAGAGAGAGAGAGAGAGAGAGAGAGAGAGAGAGATGTGGCATTAACTGAAGTTGTCTGGTTGTAGTTGCATTCACTGGCCACACGGCAACTACAGACAACAAACACCTTCAAAGCAGAGATGTAGTTATTTGAGTCGGTAGCCATAAGCTGTAAGGTGAAGCCTTTGGCGCTTGTTGGAGTTCAGCTTAGAAGCCCATTAGCTATTTAAAAAGAAATATGACAATAAGAACAGGCTTAAAGGGGTTGTTCACCTTTAAATTAACTTTAAGTAGAGAGTGGTATTTTTAGACAATTTGCAATTGTTTTTTTAATTATTTAGCTTTTATTCAGCAGCTTTCCAGTTTGCAGTTTCAGCAATCTGGTTGCTAGGATCTAAATGACCCTAGCAGCCATGCATTGATTTGAATAAAAGACTGGAATATAACTAGGAGAGGGCCTGAATAGAAAGAGGAATAAAAAAAAGTAGCAATAGCAATACGTTTGCAGCTTTACAGAGCATTTGTTTTTTAGATGGGATCAGTGACCCACATTTGAAAGATGACAAGACTAAATTGAAAAGTTGCTTAGAATTAGCCATTCTGTAATAAACTAAAAAGTTAACTTAAAGGTGAACCACCCCTTTAACACCTCTTAAAATGGGCATTCTGACTGCAGACAATTTAAGGTGTCAAACACCTGGTGCAAACCATTGTTTCTGGATCTGCCCAGTAATAAAAAGGTTTTGGACACAACTTATAGGACCCACCTAACAGGGAAGACACTGCACAAGTCAGCAGAATGGGCCTTTTTAGTTAATTAACACCCCCACTCACACAACTGAAATAGCCCTAGCTGAATGCCTTGCTGCAGCCACTCGCAAGTCAATCTTACATCAATGGCCTGTGCCAGAACCGTTATCTCTATCAACGGAGCCATTTTGTTTTTCTGTTTTTAAATGATTTTTATTGTTTTTCCAAGTTAAACAAAAAGAAACTTTGACAAAAGATGAAGGTGAAGCTATATATATATATATATATATATATATATATATATATATATATATATATATATATATATATATATATATATATATATATATATATATACACACATAGTAAATGGTTAGTCAGTTTTTCATTTTGGTCCTTTTATACTTTTAGATGTAACATTCACTCACACTGAAGATAGATCTATAACCAGTCTTTCCAAGTTACAGTGAAACAAGTAATCTTTAAAAATAAGATAAATATTATCTAGTGCCACATCTAGTGGAATAACCCCAAGGGCAATTTGGCTATCCAGTCAGTGTTCTTCAGTCTATAGTTTATTCCAAGAAAATGGAAGAATCCGGAGCGAATCCCTTTCTCGGGTGTTGTTTTATATGCAAATGAGGAGAAAGTATTTGCTCCAAATATTTTGATTCTGTGGAATCACTTCACATGTTTGTACATGTAATAGTTCAGCTATAAATGAAGCAACATAAAACATTCTTTTCCAGAGTAGATTATTGTGTCCTTGCATCACTGGGCCATAATGCACCAATGAGACTGCTTTATTTTTATTCCATTGTTTTATTTAAATGCTATTGACAATCTGGTGTTATAAAATTATAAACAAGTTGTTAAGTTGTTGTTTAAGAAAAGGGCTACATGCAAGTTCTCCTTTCCTTAGTAAGTGGAAGCTCTTTGGGTAGAAACCGCATGCTTACAGTGATGTGATTTTACATAAAAAAGTACTTAATTCTATTAATCTGTATTGATTAAACATGTATTAATTTTTATCTTTTTCTCCTATTCTGTAAAAAAAACACCCAAGTAGTTTTTAATGTATTGAACTGCAACACAAACATGCAGAATATTTTTTTATCTATGCTGGATACATATATGATCTACCTATGCACATCATGTGAGATTGGACCTGAACAAAACCATTATTGCACTTGCAGATGGGACTGGAGCTACCAGACATAATGGTGCAGTAGCGATTGAGATAAGGCAGACTACAAACAACAGATTCTGAAAGAATATAATCATAATAAAAGGTGGTTTTCAATTAGTCTCTACAAAATTTACACTGTTTTGTTTTTGTTTTTTTAATATTAAAGTTTCTCACGAGATAACATTTGGACACTCTTGACTGTCATACACTGAAAAGCAAGAAGTATATATTTTTTTTATACATTACAAAGTATGATACATGTATTTGGTGTGTATGCCAGAAAGGACCATACACTCAATATTACTTACTCCTCATTTTCCTTAACCTAAGGTTAAGCTTTTTCTTTGCTCCCTTTTTGATAAACATGCTAAAACGTCTATTGTATTAAACACCTAAGCAAAATGGAAAAATCACCCAAACAAAAACTTGAAATGTCATTTACAGTAAAATGATCATGCTAATTAATTACCTTCCGCTTGTCATGATTTTGGAACAAGAGCTGTCATTTGGAGGGTTAGCCTCACAGGACTTAAAGTGATACTGACACTAAAAAAATACTTTTTAAAATGTGGATGTACATTAAAAGTTACCAATAGGTCATGCTAATTGTTTTTTGCTGAGAGGTTTGTTTTTGTAAGTAATTGTTAGTTGAAGTTCCTAAACCTGACTGTTTTGCCAACCTGACTGTCCCATCTCAGCCTGTCAGTTAGAGTTTCTAATGCTAAAGACTCCTGTTGCACAAATATGGCAGCTCCCTCATAGGTGATCACATGGAGTCAGATAGGTAATGTAAAAGCATTGTGCAAATTCTTTATGGCAAAGTTAGCTGTCCAAGGCAATATTATGATAGATGTAAAAAAAGAGTTTAATTTCTGGTGTCAGTATCTCTTTAATGACCAACATCTCACCACAGAGCAATACATTCTGACAATGCACAATTGAATGAGAAAGGTAATTAGTTTTGCAATAAGAAACAGTTCAAGTATATAGCTTACTCACTTGTATTATTGAATGCAGTCAAAATAGTAGTATTTTAAGGCGTTGCTATGCTTTAGAAAATATTCACTGTAGAAATTACTGAAGGTAGAATAGTAAGTGAAGAATATTTTGCTGTTCCATTAGTGGTACTCTCTAGGGTTGTGTTGTTAGCACTTGTAGTCAATGGAATGGTTGTTGTTGGGCTGAGCAGATTTAGTGTGGTGATACGAGATGTTGTCCTGGAGTTGATATCAGTGGTAAATCCCTCTACAGTTGAACTAAGTCCAGGTGCGAGACTAAAAATGGTCGCATCAGTAGATCTTATTTTAGAGGTAATATGAGGAGAAGTAGATATGTAATTTGCTGTACTTAAATTAGGTAGTTTACCTGAGCTAGTCACAGTACCCAAAAATGATGCCACATCAGCAGTAGAAATGTTATTACCTGTGCTTAGATTAGGTAGTGGAGTCGAGATCATGGGGGAAGCATTTTGAACTCCAGTTGTGTTTTGTTTGGCGACATGTTTGTTCTACTGGCATCTGTTATATGATCAGGTAATGCACTGGTGTTTCTTGTGGTTGATATATTTTTCTGTTGTAATATTCGCAAGAGTGAAGCTTGAATCAATGACAGATTCTCTGATTGTCCCTAGTACAATCCAACACTGCATGGATGCCTTATCAATGATCTATGATCTGTCCACCCTCTAAAAGTTATTTATTCCTTGGAAGTTTCTGAAGGATGACGGGGAAACGTGGCATGGATACACTGCAAAAAACATTTGTCCACATCAATTTCAAAGCCAATGAATATGCCCCATTAAGCACCTACCACTATAAAATAATTTGTGTGTATATTGCCTCAGTGTAAAATACTTATTTTTAAAGGAACAGTAACACCAAAAAAAATAAAGTTATAAAAAGTAATGATAAAATAATGTACTGTTGTGCTGCACTGGTAAAACTGGTGTATTTACTTCAGAAAGACTACTATAGTTTATACTATCGGATAAGATGTGATTTTTGATTAATAAATCAACACAGTTTCACTAAACTACAGAGAGTGCTGATCTTCTTTTCATATATTATTCCTATTAGGATCGTGCACCTCTGGCTTCATCCTTTGGATTGAGCGCAGGCACTGCGGGACTATATATATATATATATATATATATATATATAGATATATATATATATATATATATATATCATTTTTCTTGCTGTATTTTCCTGGGCTTCCTAGGGAGCACTGTTTCATTACATTTTGGACTACTCATCAATTTTACCGGTTGGAGAACAAGTCATACACATATTCATAGCCCCTATTTTATATGCAGTGAAACAATTAGGGATGTACTATCATGTCAAGGAAGTTAATACTTTTCCCAGCAACTTCATAGGTGAATTTATTTATCAGTAGGGTGTAGCAGGGTGTAGCAGGGTGTAGCATCTCTCACAATTTCTATGAATTTATCAAGCTCCCCATTCCATGTAATTAGAATATCATCTATATACCGCATATATTTACTGATATGCCCCTGATACTTATGTTATAAGAAATATTTCTATTCAAGAGTGAGCACAAAAATATTAGTAAAGGCTGACGCGACCACTCTACTCATAGTAGTGTAGTGCCCTCTTTTAGCAAATAGTAGTTACCATTGAATATAAAATAATTTCTGAATAATACAATTAGCAATCAATTAGGAAATATATCAGGTGATGTGGGATATTAGCTTCCCCTAATGGTTGCACTTTCAATAAATGAACTTTATTGAATAGTACTGCTGTCCTCCTTTCTCCGTCTTCTTCATATTTCTATTGGATTTGTGTTGCTCCTGCCACACCTGCTGAAGCTGAATGCTTAAAACTTTGGTATTTTCTTTCATCTCCTTTTCATTCCAGTCCGGGCAGACACATGTGCAGTAGAGTGAAAATCAAACTTGCTGTTTTAATAAATGGGCAAAAAGGGGCATCTGCCCAGGACCCACTGATTTTTCATGTATCGTTAGCGGAAAATCCACCACTTTTGTCTTAAATGATTTAAGACAAAGGTAGTATCTTGGAAAACTAGAACACAGGGAAGCGTTAAAGGACTAAAAATTATTTGAAAGGTTGTCAAGTCAGCAACAGGTGAGCTAGTGGAGTGGCATCATAAACATGGAGGCCAAGTCAATAAGCATTATACTCACCATATATTGAACATGGTGGTAAAGAGGTGCAAAATAATCCATCATTATTCTATAAATTTGCTTAAAAAGTGCACCATCACACACACTTGTTACTACAGAAGCTGTATAATTTTTGCACCTACTACATGTACTGGTGTAGAGACCCTGAGATTTAGGTATGTTTTATCCCTGTATTTGGACACCTAAGTGATCTTTTGATTCACCCAGGCAGCTATGTCCCTTTTCCTGAGTCCATTGCAGTTCAAGGTTTTGCCCAGTAGGTGTTTTAAAGTTTAAAATGAGAACACACATGTGCTCAGGGCTCACTTCCTGGATCCCACCTTGAGGGGAGGTCGGTACAGGAAAGGGTCTGAGCGGGTACAGGAGAAGTTCTTTAGCAGCAGAAGTTTGTGTAATAGTCGCTCTAGGAATGAAAGTTAGAGGCAGGTATTTTATACCTCCCAACATTTTAGAAAGAGGAACTAAAATATTTGGCCCTCGGAGCACGTCGATATTTTTTTTACTACACCGAGTTTTTTGGCCACACAGCCTAATTACCATGTTCATTTTACAAAATTTGGCAGGTTATGAAAGTTTGAACACATTTCTGTAGTTTTTATGTGTTACTACAGTTTTGCTAATGAAGGTGAATTGCCCTTAATCTGCAAGTCATATTTTCCCCAAGACACCTGCTTATCTTAAATTGTTACAATTGTTTCTTAGCTTATCTTAAATTGCTACAAAAGTATCTTAGTGCTCCTGCCACATATTCTGAGCTCTCTGACAAAAGCCAATTACGTTTTAGAAACATTGTATCTTTTTGTGGCTGTTCAGTGCAGGAGAGACATTTCCATTGCAATCCGGGACTGCAGGTTGAGCTGTCAAAATTGGGACTGTCCCGCGCAAAATGGGACAGTTGGGAGATATGGTATTTAGTGAGCAGCTTTCTGGCTCCAACAAGGAGAGTAGTTGGGGTTAGCACCCTTACAGTGATCAAGGTGCAAGTGAGGGATATGAGTGAATGAACTCAGGATCAGGGAAAGTGCCAAGGAGCAAGATACCCCCTGTGATCCCTAGTGCTGGGGAAAATCACCAAGATAGGCTGTACTAACCCCTGAGAGGGATCTATTTGCAATATCATAAGGTGTGATGGTTTTCCACTGATTGCTGTAAATGTACTGGAAGATCTTTATTGCCTAATTGTTGTGAACATTTCCTTTGCCTTCCTGTTAAATAAAGAGGTTTACCTGTTCAACCTCTGGACTGCTGTTACTTTCATCCTGATTGTTCTGTGCACAATTAGACACCCAGGATCCACTTGAGGGTAAGATGTTTAAAGGGGCCTCCATACACTGCTGGGAGTTGTAAGGAGTTGTAGGAGTTGCCCATACAGTAGCTTCAAGGTGACCCGTATACACTGTCAGCAAGTCACTATTACCACACATCTCAGGCCCACCCACAGGTGTGCTACACAGGTATATCTCACCCTATAAACTTCTGTTCTCATCCTTAAGGAAGTATTGTACTGTATTTTCTATTTTTTACAAGCAAGCATTTTTGTTGCTGATACTGGCAAAGTACAAGATACCTGATACATATGGGGCCAAAAAATTATTTAATATAGCAGGAATTGGTTAGTGTAGCTGTGTTTAAACCTCTCCAATTGTGAAATTGCATAATAAGGGGTCTTGAGCGTTTTTACCTGCGCTCCCCTGCGTTCCGTTTTTCGGCGTTCAGCCGCAGGGGAGCGCAGGAATAGACGCATTTAATTATTTCAAATGGGGCTGTACTCACACAGGCGCATGTAGGCGCCGAACGCAGGTTGAGACGCAACATGCTGCATTTTTCCTGCGTTAGGCTTCCTTCTGCATTTTAACACACTTGCATAATTGGGATGCTTTAAACCCAGCTATCCCTATTAACTGCAAGGTAAAGGTATTTTTAAGTGCTTTGTCATCCATTGAGATTGTAATTTTATGTAGGGAACAAAGCACCCTGTGTGCCCTTTGTATTCAAGTGGGGTTTTCCAGATAACAGATCTTTCCATAATTTGGATCTTCATACTTTGTCTACTAGAAAATAATATAAGCATGAAATAAACCTAATGGGCTGGTTTTGCTTCCAATAAGGATTAATTTTATCTTTGTTTGGATCAAGTATGGCCTTTCTGTAATACGGAGCTTTCTGTATAACGGGTTTCCGGATAATGAATCCCATACCTGTACATAGTTTTATGAAGCATTTTATTCACAATGCAGCATTTTTTCCATTAATATCTAGCATAATAATGTTATAATGCTAATATTAATTGACTGCAAGGGGGCGATGCAACATTTTACCCCATGCACTATAATACAAACAACTTTGCTGCAAAACTGAGATAATTGCCCTGAAAATCTTTCATGTTTGGATTTTATCATTCTATCGCTCGCTATCACAGCTGCACCTCCTTTCTTCAGGCACAGGTTTGCTGTTGCCATTTTTTTGTACGATGATTATGGCAAACTTTGCACATTCGTTGTACATAAACTGTATATGTGCTGTCTAGCATTAAAAATATAATTTATATCAAAACATAAATATTTGAAAATACTGTATAAGGTTTTTTTTTCAAAAGATATAGATACTTTTACACTTAAACACAACAGAGGATTGCTTGCTAATAATGTATCTGGGTCTTCTTAGATAAAAAGAAATTCAAAATTATTCTCATTCTCCGGGGTAATGGCACCTGAATTGGAGTGTTTGTTCACCAACTTACTGGAGTAAACTGAGAGTACTGCAGTCCCATGCATCATTATTTCTGGCATTCAGAGAAACAGATATAATATGGGATCACAATGTTTTAAATGTAGAATTTAGAAACATTAATTAATGACTTGGTTAATGATTAGCGTTCTCTTTAAAGGACAAGGACATGGGATATACGGGAAGGGGGTGCCAATGTGTTAGGAAACGCCAGTGAATATCATGACTGACCATCTGAGCCCTTCTGTCCAGTGAACAGTGCAAATCCCAGGGTACTGTTCCTGCTGCGCCTCAGAACCATCTTTTATTATGCCCCAGAGATCCTCTGCACTGTATGTATAGCTTGTATACTCCACAGAGGAAAAATCAGTAACATTAAAGTTTATGTCTGATCTTTACTCTACTGTACATAGTTGTGTCATGACACCCAAAGAGGATCATTGGGGCATTGGCAGTAATTTGAGGCACCCTGCATAATTTAATTGAATGATATTCCCTGCTTTCAAGCTTTTATTTGACTATGTTCCAAACTGCCAAATAATCTTTTCAGCATATCATAGCCAGAAACGTGTAACCAATTTTATACACGTCATTGCTCCCACCTTGAAACTGCCAGAAGTCAACTGACCAATAACAGAAAATGTATTCGTGTAAATTGTACCATTTATTCCTCCAAAAGCAGTGACAAAATCTTTTTTAATTAATTAGGGTGGGAGGGATTGCAAGCTCCCTCTCTGCTGCGGATTCCACGAGCTGTGCCATTCAGATATTAGAAATGTCTCAAGGCCAGTTCATCCACAGGTAAGTGTACCCTTGGCCAGGTAATTATACCTTTTTCAATAATACCCTTTTCTGCACTTAACCTGAAAATTGTAACCAATAACTACAGCCTAAACTTTTACCTGCAATATTATGCAATACGGCAGTAACTTTAAACCAATAGCAAACCTGCTATTGTAACCCTCTTCACAGGTGCATAATTGCATACTGACAATTTAACCCTTTGCCCGTTAATGACTATCACCTGTTGCACATTTTTTTCTGGCTCAGGTGCTAATACAGGGTTTTATACTGCAACTAAATGATTCATCTCAGCTGGAAAACGGTGAGGTGGCCCAGCAGAACTATTCTATCCCTGTGATGTTTACAGCTCAGGTTATCTGTGTTTTTAAGGTAGTCTATTAGCTATTGCTCTTTAATGTACCTGTAATAATTCCTCCATAGAAATTCCCCCTGCCAGACCTGTATAACTAACAGCCTCACTGGATTCTCCTGTTTAACTGTGGCTATAAACTTGTCCTCATTTCTCTGACTCCATCACCAGGGCAGGAACTAGGGGTAAGCAGAAGAGGCACATGCCTAGGGTGTAGTGATGGGAAACGGTGAACGAATTTGTGGCATTTTGCTTCGCAGAAAAATTCTCGGATTTCCCGGGAAATGGCAAAAAAATTTTGCACTTGTATATCTTACTTTATTTCCGTCGCAACCACATTGACACATGTGTTTTTGCGCAGCGCGTCGGATCGCTCCGAAAACGCCCGTGTAATCCTAATAAAGTGGTAGAAAATATCACATTGCAAAATAAACTAATGTCAGAACAATTATACACTGTGTATATATGATTATCAAAATCCTATGAAGAATTATGTGTTTTGAAAGAAAAAATAATTTTTAGTACTTTGAATACTTTGTGAAACAGAGAATTAAATGCAATCTAAAAAAATTCTAATAATGGTTTCTCATTAGTCTCATTGAACCTCTTATGTTTATGTAACGCTAATTTGGACTATCCAGACCCAAGACAAATGATCCACAGGTTTGCTTACAGTGTAAGAGAGGCATTGGCAGTACATAGGCATTCCCCGCTCATACAGAGCTGACAGATGCAAAATATACAGGCACACCTGCTCATACAGAGCTGACAGAGGTAGATGCCAGGGACTTTCCTCCAGAGACAGCACAGTGGACTGGATCCTCATACAGGGGATCAGGGAAATCACTAGACCTAATCCCTATTAGGCTGTGTCCCTATACTACAGGCCAGTCTTGCCTAAGAGGAGATCTACCTCCTTGCTTTCCCTCCTAGTTGGAGCCAAGGTGCTCTTTCTATCTGTACTCTCTATCTCACTCTCCTAGAGAGTCTATTACAGATATATCCCTGCCACTTACTAGCTTCATTCACGGGGTCCCTGCTCCCCGACTTAGACACTAGAGGACCCGGTCCCTGTAGGCACATGACTTTCTGGGCCTTGCTGTACAGGAAGTGGTCACAGCGCCTCCTGGCCAATAATATAACTATGCAGATATCTCTAGCTACAAAGAATCGGCCCAGCAACTAGGGAAATGAGGATGTTAAAGGAATTAAACCCGTAAGGGGCACAATTACTTCACCTGCCTGGGGTCTGGTTGTGCTCTACACCTATCCTGTGAAGGTTCAGCTTGCTGTGCTGGCAGATACAAGGCAGTCCTGTCCTTACTGCCTGCAACTTGTGTTTTCTTTGGAGTGCAGAAATTTACAGTAGTCACAGTATTCAAATACATGGATTTATTACTACATTTAGATGTTTCTGTAGATTTATTAGTACAATATACATGATTTGATTTAGGATTTGTGTATCGGTACACAATAGTATACACAAATACTGTACATGTTTAGATGTGTGCAATGAATATGTCTGTTTCAATTTCATATATAAGCAAAGGTCTAGATATTTAGACTATACAGTGGATGGCTGTCACTTCTCCACTGACACAAGCAGGCCACCAAGGCCCGGGCCTAGGGCGGCAGGATTTTAGTTGGGCGGCATGCTGCCCAAGCACACCCACATTGGTTCAAAAACACTGAGGATGCGCTGGAGATGTGATAATTTTTTAAATTTCCCATGCACCAATCCCCATTGCTCTGGTCCAGATGATGAAAATTTGCATGAATAAAGGGGAGGAGACAGGGGCGACGAACGGCAGTGGACCTAGGGGCGCCCACTATGTAAATCTGGCCCTGGACACAGAAGACTTAACAAGTTTGACTGTTAAATAGATTTTATTACCCTATGTGCTTTTCTATAAGGCTACATGTCAATGTTTTTGTGTAATTAAATAGTTTATACCCAATAGCATATTGCACAATGCAGGTACAACGTATACTGCCTTGTAGGGAGTGTGCAAGCATATATCACATTCTAGCCCCCTTAGGACTGAACTCCACAGCGCTCTGTTGTCCGATTAATCGCCATGAGATGACACATGTGACGTGTCAGATGTGCAGAGGATAATGGAACTGAACATGAAATCGCAGGTACAAACTACCTGGCAGATGAAGATGCAGCATGAAGTGTTCACATCCAACAGTCACATCCATGTAGTTTGTACCTGCGATTTCACGTTCAGTTCCATTATCCTCTGCACATCCAACAAATGGCATGCGTTTCATCGCATGGTGGCGTGTCGGACAACAGCACGCCATGGAGTTCAGCCTTTAGTCATGTAATATAAATGAGGAGCAGGTGCAAGGCATGCCCACGGCACCCTCTACATAATGCCTTCCACATACAGTAATTCTGTTCTCCAGGTTGGGCTTGCCACTTATTTCAAAAAGAAAAATGTCCCATGGTCTCTTCCCACATACTGCACCATTGCCGTTGTGCATACTCCCGCCATCTTCTGCAGCAGTTCAAGCTGGGAACATGTGCAATACAAAATCACCTAATAAGCTCTGTACCGTGCAACCGAGCTGGTCCCGGGTAACAAATCAGTGATTAGCAAATTTGTCCCATTCTGCTTTTCTGAAAAATTTGCAAAACTGCGAAAAAAATTGCGAAATGCATTAAAGTCAATGGCTATTTTCTATTGTGGCTTTTTTTTGTCACACAACTTTTTTGTTGCAGCGACTTTTTTGTTGTAGTGAGTTTGCCACAGTTTTGCGAAAAAAATTGCAGATGCCGAAATGCGGAATTTCGCTGCCAGTCCATGGCTGGTGAAAAAATGTGCCCATCATTAATTATAGCCAACAGGAGGGTGCCTAATAACTGACACCAGCCCTCTTTAATTTTACCTTTCATTCTCCTTTAGTTTTTAAATCCTTGTCCTTATAATTTCCTTTCCTTCTACTTTACTTCAGAAAGAATGCTGTTGCTTCTATTGGTCTTGTGGGGTAAAATTATTTTGCAATTATAAAATTGCCAAATCAAAAAAGTTTTTATTTATTTATTTATTTTTTTAAGAAAGAACATTAAAGTAAACCTTATTCTTTTTGATTAGCAACACATTTTAGGTGTGTCACCAAAAAAGTATTGACAGCAAGCCAATCCATGCTTATTCTGCTGCTCCTGAGGTCTGCAGCCAGTATAATTTATAGTACTCAGCTTAAAGCTAGACAAAATAAAGCTTGCTCTGTAGAAAACCATTGATTTCTCTCCCTATACAGGCATTAGCAACTTACCCTCTGGGTTTTATACTCCAAACCTACCTGTTCTTTAGATCCATTCACTTTAATACTGCAAACATAATCAAGCATGTTGTCAAAAACATTTGACATTATTCAATTACTATTATCTCATAATGTCTCCTCTTCTGTATTCTGCATATATAGGAATAGTAGGAAGAGACTGCTGCCAGCTTGTCAAAATTTGATTTCCTCTTGCTTGGGTTTTACCTTTTACAGTGATCTTTTTTTTTAACCTAAAAAATCCAAATATCTGCAACAAGGTGCAAACAGATGCCAAGCACCCTGGTCTTGGCTCGTGCTTCCGCCTGTAGAAGCCGCCTTTGGCCTCAGGAGGAGCCCTCAGATACTCAGATGCCGCCAGGTCTTATAATGAGAGGTGCAAGGCGAAAGGTTCTGACCAGGCAAAAGGGGCACAAAGGTATGCAAAGTCTTTGGGCAGAAGGTCGTAGTACAAGGCGTTAGGCAATCGAGTAGTCAGATCAGGCCGGGTTGGGGCAGGCAGAGAATAAACATAGTCAGGCAGGCAAGGGTCAAACCAGGAAGTCATTTAGAGGGGTTAAGCAGAATCAAAGTCTGTAATCAGGCAAGGGTCAGGATTCAGAAGTCAGGATCGTCAAATAGCCAGGCAGGGGTCACAACAGGAATCAAACAGGTTCAAACAGAATAGCACAAAGCTCAAATAGCACCAGGAACAAACTCCTATAATGGGCAGTGTGTAAAAAGAAAATCTAACTTTAAATACTTTTAAATTTCGCGCCATTTTGCGCTGACGTCAGCGCATCTGCGCCTTTAAATCATAAGGAGGTGCGAAGAACCAGCGCCTGCGGGCGTCCCTGCCGATGGGGCGGCAGGCGTCCCTGCCGTCCCCCCACTAGACCACCAGGGTGAGTTTTTATTACAGTAGGGTTCCCAACAAGAAACCTTTATAAATCTAGGAGCAAAGCCCAAATACTTAAACGGATATTCCCTTTTGGTTCCTAATATATCAGTTACTGACGAGCCCTTCTTCAGATCAAACCTTTTTTGTGACATACTCAAGGTACATTATTAAAAGTTGACCACTTGTGGTAAGGAAGCACCTAGAGATAAGAGAGTAAAGAACATTTATATGTGGTTGTGGTTTACATCTCTTGAGGCACATCAAACTGGAGTTTATCAGAGCACCGGTCACATGATTGAAGGCACCTGGGAAACTAGCAACATATGTACCAGAGATGCAGAACTAGGGGTAGGTAAGTAGAAGAGGTATTTGCCAAGAAATCTTTAGTAAGTGAGGTCTCATCACTTGATAGTTCATTAAACTTTAGTTCATTAAACTTTAGTTTATTTTTATGTGTTGCCTCTACCCATAATTACTATTAACACTTATCCATATATTATTCATAATGTAAGTGGGACAAAACAGTTGATGAATTGCTACAGGTACACTATGGTATCATTATATTATCAATACATTATTAGCAAGACCTGTTTATGAGCCCTTACAGAATGTCTAGTCTCCTAAACATGCCTGTTCCGTGACGTGCCTGATAATGACTAGGTGCTGAAATGTAACAAGTAATTATAACAGTGCTTTTACTATATTACAGTGCTTTTTACTACTGTATGTAGAACTTATGTTTTGCTTATGTTATTTATAATTATTGTTCTCTATGTATATTTACTAAAGTAAAACATAATTTCCCTTAATATTTTTGTAAACAAACATAAAACCTACATTATGTGAATTTTAACATAATAAAAAAGTTAAATTACAAAAAAAATATCAGTTGGGAAGGACAGGCCAATGGTAAATCTAAAGGGGCAGCTTCAGTGCTTAAAGAGATATGTAGTTTGATTACAAACAAAAGAAGTCTACAGTAATTTTTTATGCTGGTTTGAGGCAAAATGCCACTACTGTCCTTAGCAGCGTGCATCTTTAATAAATTAGGTCTCATTACTTTTTTAGATGATTGTTGATTGCTTACTATTGAGTTTATTTTTATGTTTTACCAAAACTCATAACAGTTGAACAGTGTAAATGTAAACTCAAAAATAACCAAACTATCCAGAAATGCATGGACATCAGCTCAATATAGTTGAAGTACTAGGTATGCATATAGTCCCATTGACAAGATTCTGTGCTCTGGCCCTATTAGTTTGCTGTACTTTAAACCTACAGGCCATTTGCAGTGTTATTATGTTTTCCCCACTAATGCTCTGTTACTTAAAGGGGTTTTTCACCTTCAAACAACTAGTTGGTTTCAGATAGTTCACCAGAAATAACAACTTTTTCCAATTACTTTCTATTTTCTATGTGTCACTGTTTTTCTAATATCGAAGTGTAAAGTTTAATTTTACAACTTCTAAAGCAGCTCTGGGAGGGGGGTCGCTGACCCTGTAAACTGTTCTAAATTGATAATATTTCTTATCTTTGTCCCTGCTGAACAGAAGTTTCATTACAGGCAGCTGTTAGAATTGATACAATAATTGCTAATACTCCAGAGATGCTGCTGAGAAATGTATCAACTCAATGTTGCAAAATTGTAACAGTTTAGAGTCTGCGCCTCAATTACTGAGCTTCCAGGTTCACCAGACAGGGACATTCAACTTAGATTTTGGAAAGACAGTAAAAAATAAATAATGGAAAGTAATTTAAAAAAAAAAGTCTCTATTTCTAAGGAACAATCTGAAAACAACAGAACTCAAAAAAAGTATTTGGAAGGTGAACAGTCCCTTTAAGTGAATCACTCCAGTCTCATTACAGTCTCATTGAGTAACTACTTATTTACCTATTTATGAAACTAGCATCAAAGTGCAAAAAATATCCCATTTTTGTGCTTTGCATCTCACCCTGCATGTTGTAGGTTTAACAGGGATGCATGCAAAGTGGTTGGTAAGTGGGAAGCATGTAGTCATCCCCTGGAATGCAAACTGGGCAGTGTCTTGTAAGGAATATTTATATTATTTTACATGTAGGTATCTGCATTGGTAGAATGCAAATAAGTTGTGTCCCATTTTCTTCTTAGTCAGTGTGGTTTGAGATGGTGTAATTTCTACTATTAATGTGCATGGAGGCAGAAATGACATTAGCTTGTGATTCATTAGCTGTGTAATTTGTGTGTGTAGGCACAAGCAAAAGTGAACCCTTGAAGTAACACTTCTTCAGGGTAACACAGAAAAAATCACCAGGGTTAGGTCTAACCCACGCTGTGCCATTGACCAGCTGCTAGAAGCACCCTTGTGCCATCGCTTGGTCTAATACACAACATGGAGTTGACCAGCTGCTATAAATGATAAAGAGCCAATATTTGAACACAAAAAGTAAGAAAAATTGCCAGCGCATGGTTTGCCTTTAAAAATAATTATTACAAAAAGCGATTATGTAATAATTATTTTTAAAGGCAAACCATGCACTGGCAATATTTCTCTTACTTCTTCAGGGTAAGCTTGTGCGCACATGTGCGAATACATCATGATGTGCGCCCATTGTGCCATGCGCGCGCATGTGCTAGAACAGCGAGCAGCTTTATCTGTTTATGGGCAGTCGAGGGGAGCAGGTCTGGGCCGGCGGGGACCCACGAGGGCCGGGGCCCACTGGGTCGCCCCAGTCTGACCCTGCATTCCCCCATTTATTTCTGATGAACAATCTAAAAACAAATGAACTGGAAAAAAAAGTCTTTGGAAGGTGAACAACCCCTTTAAACATCTCAGTTTATTTGCAAGTTACCCACTGAAGAGTTAAACTAGCCATACATATACATAGCTCTCCACCCTTAATCATTAGATCATTGGTTCATGTGGGGCCATTCAAACTGCCTGTTTTGATTGACTTCTAGGGTAAAACTCCACAAGCGTTTTTCGTCAGATCGACACCTGCTGTCAAAACTCCACGTTTATGGAGCTGCACGCGTCAAGATATTATTGGACTGAATGAAAAATCCGAGGTAACAACTGCACAGTCCGACTGTCAGATGAAGACGCTGCTTTCTGCGTCCACATCCGACAGTCGTGTTACGTCGAATGTAATGTAGTTTTACCAGTGACGTTTCATTCAGTCCAATTAGAATCTTGACGCCTGCGTCTCCATCCGACTTGATGCCTGCATTTTGTCGAAGGGGCGTCGATCCGATGAAAAATGCTTGTGGAGTTCTACCCCAAAGCTAAACAATCTGATCAACCTATGTTGGCCTATTATATATATATACTAGACATTAAGCCCGTTAAATTAACGGACGCTAGAACATATGTAGTCAAACATTCGGTCCGTGGGGCACATGCGCAGTAGCGCAATCCCACGGACACAGGGACTGGATGCAGAGATACTTCAACTTTATTATATAGGATATTATCTTTAAAGATGATATCTACACCAGGTTTCAAAATCTCAATGCATAAACATATTGCTAATTATGCTTACAGGTATATTTGCACATTTGTGTGTTTACATCATCAATGGTAGATTTATTTGTAAATATATTCATTAATACATATTGCCAATAAACCAGTTGTGTGTAGGTGTTTGCTATTTCCTAAATATGCAATGTGCTCCTTTTAGAATGATGACTACATACCATACAGGGTCTTGTGAAAGAGATCAGCACTGAAAAGATACATTCGCTATAATTCAGAAGATGTCATAGTTGCCTTTGCCACTTGCACATGTTTCCTAGTTCTTCTGCCTCATTTACTTTACTACTCAAGTCATTTAAGTTTAGTCTCACCTCAAATTCCTTTGTACACACGGTAGCATTTAGTAAGTCAGGCATAAAATAAAAAAATTCAAAATAAAATAGCATAAAATTAAAACATAAGGATTTTTTAATGAAAACTTGAAAACCATTGTTACTAGCATCAGGAAATTTTGTCACAGAGAAAAGCTCTTAGTAATAACTGTTTATTTAGTTAGGTACACAAAGACACAGGTCTGTAACTGTCAGGCAAGAATGGACACTTTGTTTTCCCCTGCAACACATTCTTTTTCTTTTTAAAGGTCAAGTCTGTCTAAATAACATATTGGTTTTTCCAGCAAAGAGAAACCAGCCATGCACATATTTTTCCAGTCCATGAGTTACTGTATGTTACTTGTTGATTTAGCCCAGATATTGTTTGTTCCATTTTTATGATATAAAACAATAACCATAATAACCAATATGCCTTGAAAGTTCGACAGTGTAGTAATAAGGTCTTTGTTTTAAAAACACTCTATATTGGGCTCAGTACAGAGGAAATAATTCTAAATCATTATAATTTAGATTTATGGTTTATGGCCTCTGTACATACCAAGAGATTAGTTTAGGAAGTTTCCAATACTCTTGCTTGATGTAATGAAGCAGTGGGCCAAAACATTAGATGGAACCAGGCTATGATGTATTCTTGTAAGAAGAGTGTGGGACTGACAAGAGAGCAATTTAGGGTGATAAAGAAATGTGTGGAATGGGAAAAGGTGTAGGGATGGGGTATAGCCAAGTATAGGATCTACAAACAGACAAAAGAACATCTTCAAAGGATCTAGGGAAAACCTTGATAGCTATTGTCATATTAGATCACTGGATCTAAAAAGACTAAATTAAAATGAAAGTATAAAACCCTGAATACTTTATTGAGAGGAATATTAAAATCAATACCTTACGTACCAGCAAGACAGCTGAAAATTGTGCAGTTTTTGACCACACTTTAATCTGTGCCTTATGCATTTCGTGCTACACAGAAATGAATCATGAGCTATGAGCCTGTGCTTTTGCAATAAAGTTTACTTTTCAATGTCTGGCCGTACAATCTGTGAGTGCCTGGTATAGTCAAGTGTACATATTTTTCATTCTGATGGTGACATTATTAAAACACCTATACATTTTCTGTAGTATTCGGTTCAACAATGAAAGAACAAATGACAGCACAGATACAAATAAAAACTGAGGCAAAAAGTCAGAACCAAACAGAAAAGGTCAGTAGGGATGGGCGAATTTGACCTGTTTCGTAATGGCGAAATGTCGCAGACGGGCATTAAAGTCTATGGGCGTTTAAACGCGCGTCTTTTTTTTTTTGATGCACAACGCCATACAAGTCTATGGCCGTCATTTTTGCGGCAAAATATGGCGAAAAAATTCGCCCATCCCTACTAGACAGTTGTCAGAATTGACCTACCTAGGGGAAAACTCTTTTCATTACAGAATATTTATTTTTCCCCGGCAGGAGAAAATTCCCTAAGTAATTTATACCCCAGCCAATCCAGTCACACGGTGCAATAAATTTCAAACCTGTTTTAAAGCACATAGAGCAAGTTAACCTGGTCATTATCTGGAATTCTATTGTCTACAGTACTTTGACGAGTTTGAAAAGAATGAGTGGTAGATACAACTACTTATTGGATTACTGATTGGAACAATTATCCACTAAAACGTCATTCTATGGCAAAGAATATTAAGCTACAAGCTAATTAAATGAATACATTAAACAGCTATATATTTTTCAACAACAATGCATTATTTTAAAAAATAATAGCATCCCTTTAATGACAGTTCATGATTTAGTGACACACCTAATGAAGAGATCTTGCTTAATAAAGTGCAAGATCTTAATTCATATTTATACATGTAAACCGATGGATGTGGACTGTGGAGCACTGGGCTTGAAATGATGTTACATACATACAAACTTACATAGAGTTGCGACCTTTCTTCTGAGTACCTTTGTCAGCTATTTTGGAATGAGACAGCCCACATAAAAACCAGACTGTCCAGTTCAAACCCAGACAGGTAGCAACCCCACATACACATCCTCCAGAAAAATCCAATTTATAGACTCCCATAGGGTTCATTGTAAGCAAATAATTCTAATTTTTAAAAAGTGATTTCCTTTTTCTCTGTAATAATAAAACTGTACCATGTATTTGAAGGGAACTAAGCTGCATAAATCCATATAGGTGCCAAGACCAATTGGGTTTATTTAATGTAATTTAATAGACAATGTATGAAGAAAACCCCCTGGATAATTCCAAATTCAAGGAATTCTAGATAATAGATCCCATATCTATTTGTTCCATATTATTTTATAGTTCTGTACAGTTCAAGGACCACTGGAAGGCTTTATTTTGGGGTCCCCATAGATATTTTTATCACAGCTTTTCCCGGCTACTCGTTCTTTTCTAACTTTTGCGCTGTATAAAAATGCTTAAAAACACATTGCGATGCTAAAACAATTAAAACATGTAAACAACATGGGGATTAAGTGGGAAGAACTCAGATGGGCTGTGACAAAGAATAGTGGCTGTTTAGAACTAGATTTTTTTTACATGTTCTTTAAATGGCCAAGCACCTTGTGATTTAGGTTTTTTTTATAGAGCTAAGATTATAAACACATTCCCCATATACAAAAAGACTAAACAATTAGAACATGAATGGGGAAATGGTGGCCATAGAGATATTGCTACCCAGCAACTCACAGCATCCCAGTAGTTGAAGGCCTTCGGGGAGTACTGATTGCTGGGTTAAAGATAAGATGATTTAAGATTGGTCGCCTGACAGTCCATATATAAAACTCTTCTAGAAATTCCAGCTAGAAGATCTGCACTGATGGACTGAATTTTATATTGAATATATTTATAATCAGTCAACTGAACAACTTGCTGCTATTTGAAATGCCCCTTGTTTTCAAATGCCCTTGTGTTCTTATTTTATGAACTAGTAATTGGCTATGTAAAAGATTCAGTTATTACAAGCTGATACTTTCATTACTGGTGTAGAAAATATTTAGCCTCTAGTGCCATCTATCTGCTCGTTCTGCTCTTGTATTTTGTGTGCAGTATATCATACCTCCCAACATTTTGGAAATCAAAAGAGGGACAAAAAGTTGTGCCGCGCCACACCCCCTAATTACCATGTTCAGCAATGCACTAATGACACTTACAAGCTGCTGCCTACAACTTTATTCGGCTGACTTCCGGGTTGCTTTCATCACTTCTGGCGCGCCAGCGACATCCATCCGGTTGCGCCGACACGTGTCTTATAGAGCGGTGCAGAGAAGCGACAGGGTTTGTGTCTGTGTATTTAGCGTGTAGCTGGGGTGAATGGACTCTGGTAACCGGTTAGTCGCTAAAACTCGCCCTCCTGTGTGGCAGTTCAGTCCTGCGGTGGGCGGGGCGTGTATGTAAGCTGATGAGACATAGTTGGACATTAAGGCCACATTCCAGGACAGCGGGACAGGCGGATAAAAGCGGGACTGTCCCACGAAAAACGGGACAGTTGGGGGGTATGGTATAGGGCATCATTGTTAGAGCGGTAAAAATTTATTATCCAATATCGAAAAAAAAGCAAATGGCCATTACAAGTGAAGTAGGACTTTTTTGAGAATTTTATTGAAAATTGTCTGTTTACCTTTTGATAAATATATTACTACTCGTGGCCAGCTGAATAGGATCATAGCTACTAGAGTAAATTTAACTACAGCAAAACACAGCTCACAAAGATTACTAGATAAAAAATATTTTGCTCTCTATTTAGTTTTATGGGATTTTAGGGGGATATTTATCACATGCCTTTGAAATGTGTCCCTAATACCCCATACAAATCAATAAAGAGTGGATTAATTTCCCTCTGTTGATTTGTGGTGAGTCATGTTTCACCCTCCGATAAATACTGTATGCCCCAAAGAATGGGTACATAAGTGTGAATTATAATTTAATTTAGTCTTGTTCTTTTCATATCTCACTGAACAGTATAATTCTGAGGCAATGGGCCACTACATATACCACATATACTGTACTAACTACACACAAAGCTGGAATTGATATTACTCTATTTGAAAGCAGAAGATTCTCCCAGAGAACAAGGTACTAAGGGGCAAATTCACTAAAGGACGAAGCGCCTAACGCTAGCGCTAATTCGCTAGCGTAGCGCATTTTCGTTAATCCGCCGATTCACTAACAGACACTGGCGTAAATTCGCTAGGGTTACTTCGCACCCTTATGTCTGGCGAATTTGCGCAATGAACGTAACAACGCAAATTCACTGACGCGCGCATTTTTCTGAACGCTACCTTTTACGCCAGACTTCCTTCGCCACCTCAGACCAGGCGAAGTGCAATAGAGTAGATAGGGATTGCTTCAAAAAAAGTAAAAAAAAATTCTAAGTCCCAAAAAAACGCTGGCGTTTTTTCTTTTTTATGGGTGATAGGCTGAAAAAGATCGAAAAAATGTTTGGGGCTACCCTCCTTCCCCCCTACATTTCCTAACTCATGGCACTTTAACTATACAGTGGGCACATGTGTAGGGCAAAATAAAAAGGCTTGTGTAGTGATGCTACATATACCTCCATTGTAACTTCAATTTGGCGCCGTATGCAAATTAAGCATCGCTAGCGTAACTTCACTTTGCTTGGCGAATTAACGCTAGTGCAACTTCGCAAACTTACGCTTCCCCTGAGCGCAACTTCAGATTTAGTGAATTTGCATAGCGCTGTCGAAAATACGCCTGGCGAAGTGCGGTGAAGCGGACGCTGGCACAACTACGAATCTTAGTGATTTTGCCCCAAAGAGTTTCCTGCCCACTACACAACAATCCCATTTACTTGTATTGGAGCAGTGTAATGATCACTATACTAATGCTATAAACAGTAATAGAATGTCTTACTACTTTCTATGGCCACAGCTTGATCTTAACCGTAGGCAACGTTTAGCAATTGATTAGAAAAATAGTTATTTCATAATTTTGAAATCCAAGTGACATAAGATGTACAGAAAGTTATTTTTAGATGGCGACACGTGTTTAACCTTAAACTACTGTTTGCTGTTGGTTTTGTAAGCAGTTCCCAAAGACCAACCTTAGCCGCTGGCTGTTTGCTTGAAGGAATCCTCACATTCTTTTTAACCTTTCTTATGTGTTTTAAGGATTAAATTTCAACCTTTTGTATTTTAACCTTTCTTATGTAAGCATTGATTTTGCTGTAAGTTTATAAAATGCTTCCCTTTTACACAAACTTACAAAGGAAATACAGCATTTGATGGAAATGCAGCGCTGTTGTTAGTGCAACATTTTTGGGAGCTTGTTGGGCTCATAAATGAATGTTGAAAGCACCTCTGCATGAAGAACTCCTTGCACAGAGCCAGTGGCGTAACTAGATATTAGGGGGCCCCCAGCAAATTATTTTTTAGCCCCCCCCCAAATGTCTAGAGGTTGACCTGTTTTACCAATATTTATTGAAATTATATATGAATTAAGGCCTCATGGGCCCCTATACCTCTTGGGCCCCCCTGCAGCCGTAGAGTCTGCTTCCTCTGTAGTTACGCCCCTGCACAGAGCTGCTGTGTCCCTATGACTGTATGTTTACCTGGTTCCATCCAGCATCAATATTTCTATTTTCTACTCAATGTAAGGATCATAAAACTGAGCGTAATGGTCCCTCTTACATAATATCTGTCCCTTCTCGATCATTGCAATCGCCAATGTATAACACATTCATGTAGCAATCCTGTGTAATTGCCCGAATATGCGGAAGGAGGCAATTTTGAGCAATTAAACAGAGGCAATAAGGCAGTGTTACTATTTATTATCATGGTTATGTAAAGCATATAATTGCTTTACGAATAGTAATAAGTATTGGAAAGAACTAAAGATTAAATATAAAAATTGATAGAATCTATGGAATCAGTTTCAATGCAGGAAATAACAATAGCTTGAACTCTTTAAGATAAACATTTCAATATGGGAGTTGTCAGGTAGTGGTTAAAAAGATTGGCATCTATGTGCGCAATCCTACATGAAAATTCCCTTTTTCATATGACAAAAGCCAAGGAGCAAAAATAACCTTCTTTTTAAACCCAATCTGGCATGTTTAGAGTCATAGCGATAGACTGTTGCCAAGAGATTAATGGATAACAATGACAAGCATATTGCTGTTTTTGCAAGTCTACAAACCTGAAATACCAGAGCTAAGCCTTATATTTGATTGACATCCTCATAAAAAATATTGTGTTAAAGAGTACATTTAATTTATTTAATTTTGGTCATTTAAAGAGACATACTACAGCAACGTTTCGGACCTACAATGGTCCTTTTTCAAGCTGACAAAAATATATATATATATTTTTGTCAGCTTGAAAAAGGACCATTGTAGGTCCGAAACGTTGCTGTTGTTGCCATGATGTATGTAAAAGAATAAAGGCGGTTTTATACTACAACTGGGAGTGCTGCCAATTTCGTATTTTGGTTCCATGGAAGCATGTGGAGGTGAACACATGATGTGGCGTGCACCCTGCCATTAGGGAAAACAATCACTGAGGAGCTGGGCCAACAAAGAAATTGTATTTAGTTGATGTCACACAAACATTTTTTCTTCAGCTAGGATGTGTTATAAACAAAACAGCTTCTTCCAGCAATGAAAAGGTGAAACCCATATCAGGTTAATGAACCTATGTCAGTTTTTATGTCTCAGCAGAGCATACAAAGTCACATCTCCCTGCAAGGTTGTCCACAAATAGGGGCAATGGAGGGCGCTTGCTCCCCCTTGGAGTCTCTGACCTGAAATTAAGCTGTTTTGAGCCACTGCCTGTAGATATGTTCGCAGTGTCTAAGTCCCGGTACAACTGAACACTGATTGGGTAGACTAGAGGAATTGACACAGCAGTACAGCTAATCACTGTGCAGCTGTACACGATTGGATAGACTTGAAAGATTCACTGTGCATCCTAGCCAATCCCTGTGCGGCTGAACTGGGACTTAGACTGAGGGGAAGATGAGCAGTTTGTGCAGGCAGCAGCAGGCTTGGAATAAGGTAATAGCACTAAAGTTTATTGTCAGTGAAAGCTCCAGATTTGTCCTAATCTTCTAATGTTTTGTTTTGGCACGGTGTATCTATTAGTGATGTGCGGGTCATGATTTCCCCGACCCGCATCCGAACCTAACCCGCCCTCCCTTAGCCCACACCCGCCCGCATCCATGCTTCCGGGTTGCTTTTATAGACCCACGTTGCCCCGCCCCACCGATTATGTCACAAAAGGGACGGGCACATGACATTGGCACTGAAACTATTCTGGGGCATTACGTATTAGATTAGCACTGCACTGTATGTGCTTGTATGAAGTGACATTTGACTATGAAACAAGTAATTGAGTTTATAGTTGTAATTAACCTTCCCAAACCAAAACATCACCCTCTGCCTGTGCCTGCACCACTACTAGAGCTCCCAGCACCACTAGTGTGTAAAGGATCAAATGAATGTCTTCTCTGAATAATGCAGGTTTTTTCTTTCACATGTGTGTCCATCTCATGCTAGTGATGTTTATTGGCTTCACCCCACTTACTTACTTTGGCTCGTGCCAAAAATTGTCATGTGTCAATATTATTTTGACACCCATTGACTTCAATGCATTTTGCAAATTATTCGGGACAGATTCACCCATCACTATTAGCCATGCAAACGTCAGCTAATACTGTACACAACCCCCATTTGAGGTCCCCAGATATTCGATTTTCCTGGAACTTACATAGTTTTGTTGCATTCTTTCGTTCCTGGATTTAACATTTTCTTATTTACATTTACTTTGTTTTGACACAGTCCCCTGGATAATGTAAAATCTGGGTTTCTACTGTACGGACTTCCCAATAACCTGTGGTCTTCAAATTCTAGTTTGCCCCATTTTGTCAAAGCTCTACTTCAAAAATCACATACCTCATGCCTAAGAAACACATATTTTTAACCCCTATGTAGGGAATTATGTTCAGAGATATATAAACTACTCCTTTATGTGAATGTGGCCAACTATGCCCCCAGAACCACTGGTTTAATAGCACCAATACATCATTACTATTCAGAGCTATAGATTTCAGCTTGTTTTAATCTTGTTTGATCAGCAGAGATGTTCTGTACAGATGTATTTATAACCTGGCTACAGTTGTGGACCATGCAAAAAATATAAAATGCAAATAAATCAGTAAGAATTCATCAAATTCCTTAAAATGTATAGGGCTCACATATAGTTGTGAGAACTCCTGTATACTGAAATGGGTATATGGGTATAAATAGGGTATGATAGCTACCGTGTAGAAAATCTTTTCTGATAATTGATTTGCAAGTATGCCAGATAAATTATCCATCATGCCAATATTGCAATTGTGGGGAACCCCTGTACTTCTTTTGCAGTGTTTATATTGAACGAGTCAGCCAAGAACATGTGAATTGGGGCAGAGAAGCTAGCACGTTAGCTAAACAAATAATATTTGCCTGTGTTAAAATCAAGTGGATAAATCTGTTGGCCTTTGATCCTTGGACCTCCTGGTTGGTGGCTGCTCTCCCTGACCACCAGGCCAGGAGCGCAACCAGTAAGCTCTCATTTCCTTTTCATCTGGGTCCCTGGTTTAACCATCTTACCCCAGCATCCTTATTGTGGGATGGGTCATCCAGTCAGGGCTGACCCTGTCCTATATAACTCCAGCCCTCCTCAAATACAGTGCCTGATCATTGGCCTTACTTGAGCATTGAGGCACTGTCCCTTGGTATCGTTCCTTGCATCTACAAACAATGTAGAATATTCTTGTTTTCATGTCTGTTGTGATTTCTCATGTAGCTTTGCACGGTTGGACTGATTTCATCTGATCCTGTAACATGAAAGGAAAATTTTAGCTTAAGGTATCACTGTTTTAAAATATTACTTCCTCTTTCAAATAAGCAGCTTTAGAAGTAGTGGTTGTCCTATAGATATTAAGAGATTTTTTTTTTTTAAAGTGGGTGAATAAGTAATTGAATTTACTTTGTGGTTCATAATGACAATTAAAGGGATTATGTCATGATTTTTATGATGTAGTTTTTATTTCTAAATTACACTGTTTACACTGCAAATAATTTACTCTACAATATAAAATTTAATTCCTGAACCAGCACGTGTATTTTTTTAGTTAACATTGGTGTGTAGGCAGCCATCTCAAGTAATTTTGCCTAGTCATGTGCTTTCAGAAAGCTGTTATCTTGTGTTAGGGAGCTGCTATCTAGTTAACTTTCCATTGTTCTGTTGTTAGGCTGCTGGGAGGGGGGTTGGGGTTGATATTACTCCAACTTGCAGTACAGCAGTAAAGAGTGACTAAAGTTTATAAGAGCACAAGTCACATGACTGGGGACAGCTGGGAAACTGACCCATGTCAGATTTCAAAATTAAATATAAAAAAAAACAGTTTGCTCTTTTGAGAAACAGATTTCAGTGCAGAATTATGTTGGAGGAGCACTATTAACTGATGTGTTTTGTAAAAAAAAATTCCCATGACAGTATTCCTTTAAGTAGAAGGAAAGTTAGGTAATCATAAAGCAAAGTTAAAAAAATAAAACCTCAATCATTCTATACTGCCAGCACTGTTTTTATGGGTTTATTTATCAAAATTCAGGTTTGGATAATGTTAGAGGTTTTTTATACTTTGAATAAACTTTAATTTAAAAAAAAAGCGAATGCTTTTTTATTATAATGTGATATAAAAAATCAGTGGGCAAAATCGTAATGGCACGAACTTTTTACATTGTCAGTGGTTTCAAAAATTTGAAACATGAGCTTGGCAGCTTTTAGATGGTAAAGTTTTACATTCGAGCTTTGCATATTTTCTGCACTTAATAAATATCGTACTAAATACAGTATGTATACTGCATGTCAGTTGCCAGCTTTTGCTATTGGCTTATAAATATTCCCATTAACAAGAGACAGTCATATTGTACTTGCAACATTCTTGGAATAAAGAGTACCCTGAAAGATCCCTATACTTTTCATACACTCATTTTATATATTAATCCTGTAGGGGCACATAGGGGTTAATCTGCCCCTATGGTTTTAAGGCCCCACCCTTTTCTCAGTTACCAGGCAAAATCCTGTGTAGCTCAGTGTTATTGGCCAAGAGGTGTAATGACAACTTCCTGCCACACTGCACTATAGTGTGTGTAAGGAGTGGCCTCTTCCTCTTTGGCCTCTGGATGGTGATCCAGCTGGATGTGCCCGGGGGGGGGGTTGGGTACAGCTAGGCCCAGAAAGGCCCATATGCTTTGGAGAAGAAGTCGGGGACCAGGAAACCCCGTGAATGAGGTCAGCTATAGTAGGGCAGACTTGTAATAGTCTCTCTAGGAGAGAGAGATAGATAGGTAAGAGAGAAAGAGCAGCTGAAGCTCCAACAAGGATTTGCAGAAAGGGAGTAGCTTCCCAGAGGCTCTGCGTGTTGCCTCAAGTGCAGGAACCTCAGTGAAGAGGGACTGTAGGGTAGAGGCTGTTTCCTGACAACTCCCTGGAGGGAATGGTTGCACTGATGTACTGCAAATGCCTAATGGAGTTCTGCTTCAGCTGAATTACCTATTACCTGAAGCTCTGAGTGAGTTATATGTGCCTCTCCATATGCTGTTTCTGTCTATAAGCTCTTTATGAGTCTATCCGTTTCTGTGTGAGCTGTATAGTATTTTGTCATGTGCTAAAACCTCATCTCCTGCGGGAGTAAACCTGTGGCCATTGTCTCTGACTAATAAACCTTTTGTTTGTTTGCACCAAAGAACCTCCTGGCTCCAAAGTTTCTCTTTTTGTGTACAGTAGCCTGGTGGTTGTAGTTCCACTACACCGTAAAGGGAGAGCTTCCACTTAGCGAAGGCCCTGACAATGTGAGTGAGTCGCAGTGTGGCCCATGCTTATACCGTCAGTTGGACACTTTGAGTAATTGTGGTCAAGATTGCCCAAATAGGTGCTATAATCCTATGACCAGAAGAGAAGCAACTTAATCCAAACCTATGACTGCAATATACAGACAGTTATAGGATCTAAATTTACTTCTGTACATGACAGATAAAACCGAGCTCACCCATACCTGCCAATGGTCCTCATTCTGCGGGACAGTCCCAATTAAGGAAGAAGTATTCTGTGATACACTGTCAAAGAAGGCATAGAGGCACCTGGCACAGTTCAGGCAGACCAAGTGATAAAGCTTCCTTTGAACTGATGATGAATTGTGAGACTGAATGTAAATTCTTTGACTATTTATGTACCATGTTGGGGACCCCTGGTAGGCCGGGGGTCCCCATAATTTTTTGCCGTGAGATACATTCAATGCACTACATTTTCTACATATTGCTCATAACTCATGCATGAGAATGTAACCCAGCTGGAATCAGATTAGCAAAAATGACAAGCTGTATTTTTTGGTCACCTGTTTACTTGTTTATGTGCATGCCTCACTTAGCTAATATTCTGCCGTTGAAAACTTAGCATAAAATGTGTACGGTATGTTTCCAAAATAAGTGATAATATACAACCATCGAAGATGACTAAAGTCACACTTTCCATGCTACCTAACATTCCCAGGAAATTTCACTTTATGAGGGCTGTGAGCCTTATATAGAGATTGGCTTTCCTAATACATTATTTTTTTTAAGGCAAATCCTAATACATTATTTAATGTAAGCCACCACTGTCTTAAGCATATTTTGTACAGCACACAGAGGTATAGGTAAATTCTTTAATATTTTTATTAACATTAACAAAGCCTGCAAAATGATTGATCCTTACAATCCCCAATTTTGTCCCATCTGGCCCTGGTTACATCTAACCAATCTCCGCCACAAGACAGTCGTAACAATTGCCACATCCTGAACTGACAGCATCCATACTTGCTAGTTGTTTTATTCCCCCTATAAGTTGTTTTATTCCCCCTATAAGTTTCCTTATTCCCTCCCTGTTTTATGTTTGATTTATCGTTTCTGTTTCTTTTTTCAATATATTTCAAACAAGACTGTTCACTGTATATGATGGCAAAAACAATGTCTTTACATGTGTAGGGATGTGTAAAATAGCCACCCCTAGTTAAAATTTGCAGGCAATTCCCCAGTATTTTAGACGCCTAAATGGGTCCTTATGGGACTTGTGTTAATGCTCTGCTCTGCCTTAATGGACAAGGAAAGTCTAAAATAGAATAAGGCTAGAAATGCTGTATTTTGTATACTAAACATAAGCATGAACTTACTGCACCACAAAGCCTAATCAAATAAATGATCAGGGAAATGTATAATGTATAATATATAGGTGGGAACACAAAACAACAGTGTAAAATGAGGGAAAACTTAAAATCAGGGGGTGTGAAATGGGGGTTCTACTGTAATTCCAAAGTAGGCAACAAGAGGTACAAGGAAACAGCAGTCCTCTCAGTCTTTCATGTCACACTGAAGGTCAAAGATCATCATTTGTTTGTTAGAAAATGCCACTTTAACTCCACAACCACCCTGCTTCCTCCTTTCAATTCCTATGCACGGTTACATAGTTTAAGCAGGCATTTAGTAATAACATTGAACAGTGGGTGGATTTGTTGAGGTTATTGTGTGGTTTGCCATTGTGTGATAAAGAAACAAACAACCACATATAATAGGCCATTTAACCTGCAGGTGAGGCAACACAAAAGTGATTCAATCTGACAATTATTAGTACATTCTCTCTGTAATTATTGAAATAAGATCCTCTTCAACAGGTTTTTACCTTGCCCTACTGTCAGTTACTGTATGTTGCCAGAAATATTTTGTAAAAGGGGACCAAAAAAAAACCTAACAAAAATTAAACAAGGACAAGGTGTTAGCAGAAAAACACCAGGAAAGGCCGATCCCACCAACAGCCTCCATGTGCATGCAATGGCAGGAATTAAGCAGGAATCTTCCCATCATTTCACACACAGGGTAGATATTGGGGGCAGATTCCTGTCACTACAGACACATTAGGCAACAATGGAGTCTCTGCGATTGGGAAAAAAATGTTTTTCCATGACAGACTCCCTTGTTTACAGCCAAGTCTGCCTACACCACATGTACTAGTTTTTTTACACCATGGGGCTCCCTTAGCAAACATCTAACAAAGGACCACCTGGGATGCCATTAAATATCTCTAAGGTTGTAATTTACTGCACCCTGTATCCCAAAGGTCCCTAATTACAGAGATAAACCTCCTAAACTTTAATTTCAGGGGTCTTCTAAAGGGTTTGATGCCCAAAAATGCATAGTAAGTGCCATGTAGAAACTCAATATGAAAATAGCAAATGCAAACAGCTTCAACATCGCTGCCTGCTATCTATGGGGGTAAAAGCCCCAAAAAGTAATTTGACCTAAAATATTAATATTATATTTTATATTAAAAGATACCCATTTTGACAAATCAAAAATTGCTCAATATGTACTGTATAGCTACCAAACTATAAAACTTTGCTAAATTTAGCATTTTTTCACAAATTTCAGAGCTTGCACTTACAGCAACTATTTTCCCATATCTCCTTATGTACAAAGATAGCATAACCTACATTTTACTTCCCAGTGGAGACCAAGGGGCAAATTCACTAAACGACAAAGCGTCTAACGCTAGCGTGAATGCGCTAGCGTAGCGCATTTTCGTTAATTTGCCGATTCACTAACGGACGCTGGCGTAAATTTGCTAGTGTTACTTTGCACCCTTAAGTCTGGCGAATTTGTGCAACGGAGGTAACTACGCAAATTCACTGACGCACAAATTATTCTGAACGCTACCTTTTATGCCAGACTTCCTTCGCCACCTCAGACCAGGCGAAGTGCAATAGAGTAGATAGGGATTGCTTCAAAAAAATTTTTGGGGCTTCCCCCCTACATTTCCTAACTCATGGCACCTTAACTATACAGTGGGCACATGTGTAGGGCAAAATAAAAATTTTATTTGCTGTTTTGAAGGTTTCCCAGGCTTATGTAGTGCTCTTACATATACCTCCATTGTAACTTCAATTTGGCGCCGTATGCAAATTAAGCATCGCTAGTGTAACTTTGCTTTGCTTGGCGAATTAACGCTAGCGCAACTTCGCAACCTTACACTTCCCCTGAGCGCAACTTCGGATTTTAGTGAATTTGCGTAGCGCTGGCTACAGGGTGATGGTATTTTTAGTATTACCATTTTGACCTCGTGTAAGACAATATTCAGTAAAGGAAAACCTTTAGTAATAGTCAGGCAATTTATTCACACAGAATACAACATAACAGTTTTGTCTGGGTAAGCTGTTGGAGTAACACACAGAATGGCACGCAAGGACTTACCAAAGACCCACCTCTTGGTCCAAGCGTTATATAGCTTTCAGAAGGCATTTACGGTAATTGTGACAAGGGGTACATGGAAATACCATACATGATCTGGCGAGGAGACATACTGGCATATATATTTATACATTCCTGCAAGATGTACAGTTTTGCAACATAAGAGTTTTCTGGTTCAAACTCTCCACAGCCTCGTAAACATCTGTTGGCTAAACATAGCCATTGTGGTACAGACAGCTATTGAGCAACACTTCTGTCAAAGGGCATAAGAGACATACTGACACTCAAGGAATCTAAATAACAGAGTGGAGATCATTTATTTGTATGGCCTACTATAAGTTATATGAGTGACCACTGTCCACAGTTGACCATTTGCCCTTATAGTCCATCCCTGTCTTGGGCCTGCCGTTCGTAACAAAGGATTGGGGGTTTCAAATAATAGATATAGACCCTCCGACACTAGCCATTCGTCCGTCATAGGAAATAAAAGATATAAAAGATATAAAAAATATAAACAAGGGGGGCCCAAGAGGTACAGGGGGCCCATGAGGCCCTAATTAATGTGCCATTTTAATATATATTGGTAAAACCAAAAACCTCTGGATATTTAGGGGGGCCCTAAGATTAATTTGCTGTGGGGCCCAATAGCAACTAGTTACGCCACTGGGGGGGGCACTGAATCTATCTAAAAAACAAATGTTCTGTAAGGCTACACATCTATTGTTATTGCTTTAGTACTCATCTTTCTATTAAGGCCGCTCCTATTCATATTCCAGTCTCTCATTCAAATCAATGCAAAAGGTTAAATTAAAGGTGAACAACCCCTTTAAAGGAAAAAGCTCCATGCCTTTAGTTACCTGTGCTGTTAGGTGGGCGGGGTAATGTTAAAAAAATACATGGACCCCATGAATAAAATAAGTACCCCCTCTTCCCTCCAACTTATACAGTTCTTGCTATAGTGAAAAACTAAGCCCCACCAACTTTGCCTTAAGGCCCCATTCATTACCATGCCCATTATAAAGGAGAACTGAATCCTAAAAATGAATGTGCTTGAAATGCCACATCTTATACACTGACCTTATTAAACCAGCTTGGAGATTCAGCATCTCTATAGTAATAATGGTCCAGGCCTTCAAAGATGAGAAAGGAGTTTCCCACATTGGGATCAACCATCATTTTTACCGTCCATGTCGGTAAAATACCGGCCAGGTGGCAACCCTAATAGGTGTCCCCTACCGAACCTTAATTTGTATTTCATTCAGTATTGCAATTAGGCTCAGGTACTCTCTATATGGTGAGAGATATATAAAAGCAGAAAAGTTTTTCCCTTAAATTGAATCTCATCCACAAGTGTTTTGCATAATAAACCATGAATAACATTTCTCATTTATTTAAATCTGGCCCTAATATGGATGACTGAACCCATAGCTCAATGCTTCCCATATGCTCTCAGTCATTCAGCTGCAGGGACATACAATATAGTAGAATGTAAAAACATCTCCTTGAATCAAATATACAGTATCCTTTTTAGAAATTGATTCTGAGACTATAGATTCTTACAGCATAATTATATATTCAGTTATGGCTTTTACTTGGGCTATTAGTTTGGATTATAAACAGTGGGCTGTTTGCGCAAGTAAGCTGCTAAACATGGTGGGAGGAGGCACATTCTGATTAAGCTGGTAGAACCTGTTGAGTGACTAGATGGAAACTAGTTGTGGTTGGCAGAAAAAAACGAATCTCCAGGCATCTCAGGACTGCATGATGCCACAACAAAGGCCAGAAAGTCTTTCCTAACAACAGGATTAACTCAGTGATGTCAGCAACAATGAAAAGGAAAGATGCGGAATTCCAGCATTGCGTGCAGGGCCTTGCAAAGGTATTCTGACCCTTGACCGTGCTCATATTTTACTGAATTAAAAGTTCTACAATTACATTTTGTTCCCTGGGATATTTTTACTTCAAAGCACTGAAAGCCAAACTTAGTTTAATAATGTGGCATTGCTTTATATATTGTTTATATAAGTATTCAGTATTTTGTAGAGACACCTATTGCAGCTTTGGAGTAAGTATGTACCAGATTTGTATTGTCGGACTGGACAGACCAGTGGCAGTGGCAGAACTAGATATTACTGGGCCCCACAGCAAATTATTTTTTTAGAGGTCTATATGAATTAGGGCCTCATGGGGACCATATACCTCCTGGGCCCCCCCACAGCTGCAGGGTCTGCTTCCACTGTAGTTACACCCCTGGGACAGACCCATCAGTACTAGTGGCCACAAGTTTTTAGGAGTAGGGGGAAGCACAACTTAAGGGCCAGAGGCATCCACAGAAAAATTTCCAGGGGGGGCATGAGAGGCCTTCATTTATGGAACGCATTTTAGGACACCGTCAGGAGAACAAATGCTCCTGCATGCACTTTCCTAACGAAGTAGTATGCAGACTCGCCTCTTATTATACACTCACTGATCCGAAGAGGCTGCAGTAACACCTCCATGCTGCCCACAGATGCTGTTGCAATCTTCCCCCTCGTGGCTCAGCCCTCCCTCCTCAGGCCTTGTCGCTCAGCCCTCCTTTCTCAGCCTTCAGCACTCCTGATGATGTCCTAAAATGCATTCCGTACAAGTCATGCGGGGCAAGTGCCCCCCCCTTGCCCCTATCTGAGTAAGCCCATGCATACAGTAGCTCTTTACACCTTTCTTTCTGTTTTTTTAAGTGTTGGGAGGTATACATCTGCTATCCAGTGTGTTCTTCTTTAGCCTTCTGAGGGAGGGGCCTAACTCTAGTTACACCAATGGCATAAGTACAGGGGAATCCATATATCCATATATGGGCCCTTATAAATAACAGAGCCCAACTATTCCACTTATTATTGTGTTCACTGCCCAAAAAGTTATGCTTTCCCTTCACACTCTGTGGCCAAAATAAATGGGTTAAACATAGTGATGAGCAAAATTTTTCACCAAGTTTTGCCGCAAAAAATGATGCCCATTGACTCTAATGGGTTAAAAAAAATTGCCACGCATCAAAAATTTGTTGCGCAATTTGTCGCATGTCAAAAGTCAAAAGTGTGAGTTCAGATCTTAATTTGCTTTGAATTCACTGCAATTCGTTATTTGGGAACACTACTTCTACATTACTGCAAAGTTAATACCAGCCATTGTGTTGGAAGTCAAAACCATGTTCTCATTATAACTAGAGAATGGCTAAATTGATGATTTAAAAATGTCACAGGGGATTTTTAGGGCCCAAAGCTGCTCCCATATTTCTGATTTTGACAAACCAGAGCTGGGACATTAATTCATGCATTTTATTCTTTAGGTCTGAACAAAAGACACTTCATGGATCATTTAATATTGGCAGGCCCAGTGCTAAGACTGTGGTTGCTGCCATTTTTGGAAAACATATACCAGCCTTCCTTTAGTTTTATGATTTTTCTCTTTTAATAACATTGACATCAAGCAACATTTTCAGTAACGGAACTAAGGAGGGGTGGCCCCGAGTGCAGGCCATGCAGCAGGGCCCCCAACCCCCTCCGGAAGCAGTTTTCTGTGCACCTCTGCATCAGCGCCAGCGACTGGAGAGCCCCAAGTGGGTGCTGGCCAGGGTGAAATCACACTCACTGCACCCCCGGTAGTTACTCCCCTGGCCATTTTTTACTGGCCAGGCTGGTAAAATAAAGGCCAGGTGGCAACTTTACTTAGTACTGAACTAGATCAGATATTACTGCCCTAAAAATGGAATTAACAATACACCTTTTTCAGCTAATATATGCTTATAAATGCTTTGGGTAATGTGTTGTTTATGTAATTTGTTGGTGGTGCTTCCGGTGGTGTTTCTGATGCAAGGTGCAGCATGTGGTGATGAAAAGGAGAAATACTAAAGTTAAAAGGATGGTCACTGACCCCAAAAGTGTAGTTATAATGGAGTAATCTGCACAGTATAATGGTAAGTACATCAAATAAGAAGAGTTAAGCAGGGCAGAAAAAGAGATCCTATACTCAAAGGGTGTTGGAAGGCAATGAGCAAAAATTTTCAGCAGGTACTGATTTAGAGCAAAGTTCCACAGCCATAGACTTAAATGTATTTTGCACTGAAAAAGTTTCCATGACTTTAATATATTTCATGAATTTGTGTGGTTTTGCAAATTTTCCCCACGGTTTCATGAATATTTCAGCAAAGCAAAACTGGAGAGATTCACTTATTATTACCACTCAACCCCAGGCCCCTAGAAATAGTAAAAGGATTACAGGGAATCTTTAACATGGTTATTCACCTTTTTAGTTCAGTTGTTTTCAGCTTGTTCACCAATAAATAATTTTCTTCAATTGCTTTCCATTTTTATTTTCTTCAGTTTTTTTTATTCTAAGTGTCAGTCTAGCAGCTCAGTGATCCAGGTGCAGATTCTGAACTGTTACAATTTGCTCCATTAGTTGTTACATTTCTCAGCAACATCTGTGGGATATTAGTAACTATTGTATCAATTCTAACAGTAATGAAACAGGGATTCTGTAATGAAACACAGGGATTCTGCTCATCAGGGACAAAGATAAGAAATATATCAATTAAATGTATCAATTTAGAACAGTAAGAAAAGAAGAAAGTATTTATAACCTAAGGGTTGAGTGATATTGCTCATATTTATAATTAACTAATATAACAGGGCTGATATGTTATGCCATGCTAAGTTAATGGCAGCACCACACAATGAACTATGAAATGTTATCTAAGTGCACAAAAAGTGATCAAAATGCTTATATTTAAGATAATAGCTGAGGTTGAAAAAAGACTATAGGACCTGTAACATGCCGCATGCGATGATGATGTCATTAATGATGTCACTCAAGTGGCACCTGCCATAGGGCTACACTGGTTGACAGTTGGAAAGTCGTTGGTGAGAGAGGAGAGAGGCGACAGAGAGATAGGAGGTAGGAGAGACGACGGAGAGGTAGGAGAGACGACAGAGTGCATTTTTTTGGTGAAAATGGAGAAGGAGCGTGTTGATTTAGGACCAGGAGTGACTATGGACACTAAAAGGAAGAGAGAGAGTAAAGAAGAGAAAGGACCAGGGAAGAAGAAGGGAAAGAAGAAACACCATGAAGAGAAATCAGAGGGGAAGACTGGAAGAAGAGAGAGCGACCATTATTCTGAAGAGCGTCCCAAGAAGAAGGAAAAAAGGTCCAGGGAAAACAGCCCAGAAGGTAAGGAGAGAAAAAAATTAAAAAAAATATTTTTAATGGTTTATCCCAGGATATCTTTTGACTTTGGTCTGGGACCCAGAGCCCAAAACACACAGGGTGTCAGTTTGTTATATCTGGGGACCTGCTTGTGTTTTTATATGGCCCCTAATTTTATTTAACTGTCCTGTATCCAACTTGGTTCATCTTGATAGGTGCAAATATATTTCTATTGCATTTTACAGTATATGCTGTTGAAAGCCTATTGCAAAGCAACCCATTTTCAGATGAGATGAACCATTTATGGACAGGGGTGTTGCCAGCCTGCAGGACATTCCCAATAGCTCATAAAAAAAGGCAACATTTTGCAAATGTATTTGTCATCCATGTATTTTGTAAAGATTCTCATTATCCAGGTCATGGTATATCTGTAGAAATAAGTCAAATATACTGGCCTTGCTGTGTTTTTCTTGAAGATGTTTCAGCAGTCATCTGACTGGCTTTCTCAGAAGTTTAAGGGTTTTCTACCCAAAATGAGTTGCAATATGTTTGTAAAGATTCCCATTCATCCAAGTCATCTCAAAGAAATGACGGATGACTAGGGAAACAGCAAGTCCAGTTTATTTGACTTGTTTCTACAGATATGAGTGACTTAATATTATTTCCCCACCATAAAAGCTCCAGTGTAACTGCCATAACTGACACTCCCCCTGAAACTCCTCAGCCCATAGCCCAGAATCCAACTGTAGCTTATATTATCTTCTGTATAATTTATCCATAGCAGAAAATGCCCAATGTGCCTTCATATAGTGCACCCATATTCTATAGCCTTCATTACCCTGCAGTGACATGCACTATAGCCCATAATTGTTTTACCTAGACCGCCTTGAATGCCTGGAATTGTAATAGCGTAGCATGAAAATGATAAGTATCAAGTAGATATCTGTCTACAAATACATATTAAAATATTGTATTTTGTATACTGTATTTGTTTGTTAGCTCTCTACCTATTATCCTTGGGACATTATTATTATTAAGCTCGGCACCTGGGGTTTTTCAGGATAAGGGTCTTTCGGAAGTTTGGATCTTGATACCATATCTACTACAAACTAATTTAAACATTAATTAAATCAAATATGATTATTTTGCATCCATTAAGGAGTAATTATAACTTAGCTAGGGTCAAGGTACTGTTTTATTATTAAAGGGAAATCATTTGTAAAAGGGTCTCTGGATAACGGGTGCCATACCTGCATTAGGGAAACTTAGATAAAGCATGTGATCACTCTACAGTCCTCCCTACTTGCAGAGATGCTGATGGGTAACACAGGTTGTTACCTGATAGACCTTTGCTTTGATTCTGTGTAAATGAGGTTCATTTAGCAAAAGTCGTGCATCATATGAACCCCATTTTTAGATTATTTCGTATGCAACTTTCCAGGTTAGAATAAGGGCTGATTTAAAGGACAAGATCCCAGCAGTCCTCATTGTCCCAACAGATTTGTAACAGTAGTTCCCTAACTTGGCACATATATATATATATATATATATATATATATATATATATATATATATATATATATATATATATATATATATATATATATATATATATATATAGAAACCCCAAACAGGATTGAATGGAACCTCCAAAGTTAAAATTCAGTACTAGTACTCTTTTTAGTACTATTGCTATTATTATTATTCTTTAATAATCATAATAATCATAACCACCATTTAAGTATATATTTGTACAGAAGAGAAAAGTAAATCCTTAATAATAATTCCATTCTGTGCCTTGTCTGTATATATTCTATCATGCCATTGGTAAAAGATGCTTTATTCAAAAGATAAAACAGTTAATGGAGTCCTCTGTCCTGATAGGCACTGGACTAATTCCCTAAGTCAGTCAGTTCTAAGCAATTTTCAATTGGTCTTCATTATTTATAGTTTTTTTAATTGTTTCCATTCTTCTTGTGAATCTTTCAGCATTCAAATGGGAGTCACTGACCCCATCTAAATAGCTGCTTATAGCGGCTTATTATTAATAATCTTTTTATTCAGGCCCTCTGCTATTCCTGTTCTAGTCTCTTATTCAAATCAATGCATGGTTGCTAGAGTAGTTTGGAGCCTAACAACCAGATTAAACTGGAGAGCTGCTGAATAAAAAGCTAAATAACCCCAAAACCATAAATAATAAAAAATGAAAACCAATGGAAATTGTCTCAGAATATCACTCTGTACATGATAGTCAAGGTTAACTCAAAGATAAACAACCCCTTTATTAAACATGCCATTGAAGAATATGTCCCATGTGCCACAGGCCTTAAACTGATCTTATAAATGGGGACTGGGATGGGATCAGGGCATTATGTCAATATGTATCACTTCATCACAGTGTTATGGATGGGCTTGTCTCACTTGTTTGTCTTAAAGGGGTTGTTCACCTTTGAGTTAATTATTAGTATCACGTAAAGAGTGGTATTCTGAGATAATTTGTAATTGGCTTTTGAATTATTTAGCTTTTTATTCAGTTTGCAATTTCAGCAATCTGGTTGCTATGGTCCAAATTACCCTAGCAACCATGCTCTCATTTGAATAAGATACTGGAATATGAATAGGAGAGGGCCAGAATAGAAAGATGAGTAATAACAAGTAAAAATAACAATACATTTGTAGCTTTACAGAGCATTTGTTTTTTTAGATGGGGTCAGTGAAAAAGTCAGAAGAAGAAGGCAAATAAAAAACAATGCAAAATAAGGATCAATTGAAAAGTTGCTTAGAACTGGTCATTCTATAACATACTAAAGGTTGGCTGATAGTATAGATAGGCTTACAATACATCATATTTAATTAATCTTCCTTTTAAGTTCTTTACTTTATTTACAAAAGGATTTTGGTAATGAGTACTGGCTTAATATCACAGGCATCTTGGGCATTTTTTATCCAAACTTACATTTTTAAATATATGATAATTAACATATCCATTGTATGATCTAGGTGAAAGTGACCAGAAGAGACCCCGTGCTGATCCTGAAGGGCCGAACCTGCTGCATATTTCAAACTACACCTTCCATTCCGTGATTGGTGGAGGAGGATTTGGCAAGGTGAGTGACAGGCTTCAGAAAAGGAAGAAGTTGTTCTTTATTAATATGGTTATTATGGTATGGACATGATTGGAACCAGAAGAAAATGTATTGAAATAGAATTAAGTCCTGATATTCTTTAAAAGGTTTTAAAGAAAATGATAACTGTTTCCTTCTATCTTAGAACTGTTAATATACACCAGTATATTTTGAGTATTAAATCATTCCTTTAACCCTTAAATCATGTCCATTTATTACATCCACAATGTCCTCAAAAGAAACGTATCTATGTATTTACATTATTCTCTTTGCCTTTCTCAGGTTATGTTGGCTTCATTAAAAGACAGGAGATCAAAGGTGGCAGTTAAAATCTTAAAGAAAAAGCCCGGGAGTAGCAGTAACATCCAGACCGAGGCAAATATACTGCAGCTGACAAGCGGAAGCCCATACCTGTGCCAAGGATTTGCCGCTTTTCAAACACCGGTACAAATCTGCCAAGAACTTTTATCTGGCATAATATATAGTATCATATACAGGCAGTCCCCGGGTTACGTATGAGATAGGGGCTGTAGTTTTGTTCTTAAGTTGAATTTGTGTGTAAGTTAAAACATATATATTTACTTATTAAATGCAGTAAGACAGATGTTTGTCTTAACACAGTATGTATTTTTACCTTTCTGTGCTTTGCAGTAGACAACACATACCAGAGGGGATTGGTAAAGGTGGTTTATTAAAGATAAATACTACCACAGTATATTACTGTAAGTTGTATGTGTCGGGTGTATGTAACTCGAGGACTCCCTGTAGTATAATATAGTATCATAAAATACTTATTTACATTTAGTGAAGACATAATACTGCCCTTACACACATTACATTAGCCCTGCTTGCCTTGCACTACCCACACACACCTTCAAACTGGACATATTTTAATCTCTTTTCTTTTGTCTGTGTACCCAGCGGCATGCCTTCCTCATCATGGAATATGTCAGCGGGGGAAGCCTGAGGGATCAGCTGGAGAGTCACGGCCCACTGGACATGACCAGAGTCGAGTAAGTGGCACATGGAGGAATGTGGTAAATGGGAACATTCTACGTTCAGAGGTTACATGGAGGGGAGGGCCTCACGTATCCCAGCAACCAGGCACTGGGTTTATATACAGACTTTCACGGGATGTGGGATGGGGGCTGAATAAAAAGATAATTAATAAAAATGTTTTTTTCCCCTTAAAAAGGTTATATTCTGCAGAAATAGTCTGTGGTCTCCAGTTCCTTCATGACAACGGCATCGTTCATAGGTGAGTATAAGTCTTCTATTTCACCCCTCTTCTTTTTATGTATTATTGTGTTTTATTTTCTAAATGTTGAGCAAGTGATGACTTTTTACTTGTGCGCTACAGGAGTCCAAATACAAAAAAATCTGTGCAAACCTCAAGCAGGTGCTAATTTAGAAGTACCAGTATTCACAAGTACAGGGGACCTGTTATCCAGAATGCATTATATCAAGAATTAATTATATCTTAGTTAGGATAAAGTACAAGGTACAGGTATGGGATCTGTGGAAACCCTTTATCCAGAAAGCTCCAAATTATGTGAAGGCTCTCTTCCTTAGACTCCATTTTATCGAAATAATCCAATTTTTTTTTTAAATTATTTCCTTTTTCTCAGTTTTTCTCAATAAAACAGAACCTTGTACTTGATCCAAACTAAGATATAATTAATCCATATTGGTGGCAACACAAACCTATTTTGTTTATTTAATGATTAAATGATTTCCAGTAGCTTTAAGGTATGAAGATCCAAATTACAAAAAGATCCCCAGGTCCCGAGCATTCTGGATAACAGGTCCCATACCTTTACTATTTTATTATAACAGAGAAAAAGGAATATTTTTATTAAAAAATTTGGATTATTTAAATAAAATGGAGTCTATGGGAGATGGCCTTCCTGAAATTCTGAGCTTTCTGGATAAATGGTTTCCGGATAATGGATGACATACCTGTACTTTGTGCATATCATTTTTATAGTTACAAATATGTGCCCATTTATATACCTAGCACTGCGAGTGGTACATTAATACAGAAAGGCAGATATTTTAATGTTCCCATCCAATCTCGTTTAAAATAGATTTTAATTTAACATTCAGATTCAAATTCAGTCAAAAATGTCTCATCCAGCTAAATTCTGATCCTTAGAATTCTGGATAGTGAAACAAGGTAATACACTTATAATACTGTGAGTTGGGAGAGCAAAGACAGGATCAGAAGATATATAGATACATGTACATACCTACATCACTCACTACAATAACCGGACATATATCAATATCCTCTGGCAAACATTATCACACTATATAAACATTGTCTCATCCTTACAACTCTTTTAGCTGGTGTTCTTTCCCTAGTCAATAGAGGTAAGTGAACTGGGAAGTTTGGTTGACAAACCTGTAGCCCAAATGAACTGGTGTGAATATCCCTCCAAACCACTTTGTGCCTTCAAAAAAGCCAATTCTATTATATTCTGCTTCCCTGAGACCTGTGCGTTAGCCTGATTGTGATTTCACCTATCTTGTTATTTGTAAAATCAACATAACATGCAACTTTCTCCTACTTTTTATAATTTGGACTATCTTTTTATTACAGGGATCTCAAACCAGATAATATTCTATTGGACCATGAGGGTCATATAAAAATAGCAGATTTTGGCATGGCCAAGCAGAACATTTTTGGCAGTAGAACCATCACTGGCCAGGCTGGAACACTCGACTACATGGCTCCGGAGGTAAGAAATTGAAGTATTTTCTACAGAATAATCCTGCAAGTACATTCCTGTTTGTTTACCTGTTGCTCTGGGCCCAGCTACATATACCAACTGGCCTGTCATTACTCACTGAATCCCATACACTCTATGGCTGCTTAAAAATTCTTCTGAAAGTTATAATGATGTTTGAATCTACATAAATTACCCCTTGTTAATATTTGACAGTGTCAGGAGAGTCACTGACTTTACTGTAACTTCCTTCTATGCTGCATTAAGCCTTAACTGTAGTTTGTACCCAGAGCAATGTCAGCCCAGGTTCTGATAAATCCCCTCAACTTTATAGTTAAACTCTCCCACCCTCCATGAATACTGATCATTATAAGAAAAAAGGACCTGCTCCTCTAGTTTCATTGTGTGGCAGTTGCCCATAGGAACATACTAACTGCAAGGATTTATAAATCAGAAAGGCCCCAGTTTACCCCAACATTGTAGAAAGTCAAAATAGTAATTTTTTTTTTCTATTAAAGATCCTCTCAAACAAGGGTTACAATGCGGCGGTGGACTGGTGGGCATGTGGAGTCATCATCTGTGAAATGGCCACCGGAGAGATCCCATTCCCAGATGACAGCGATGATGAGGACTTCAGTGACGAACCCAACATCCCTTCCTGGCTGAGTAAGGATCTCAAAGATCTGCTGAGAAAGGTGAGAATTTTATTTCTGTTTGAATTTTCGAATTTTGTTTAAAAGAAAGAAATAGTTACACTAAAGGGCACATTTACTACGCTCGAGTGAAGGATTCCTAAGTAAAAAAACTTAGAATCTCGAAGTTTTAGGCTACTTCGACCTTCGACTACAACTTCGATTCGAACGTTTCGAACTAAAAATCGTTCGAATATTCGACCATTCGATAGTCGAAGTACTGTCTCTTTTAAAAAAAACTTAGACTACATACTTTGCCACTTTAAACCTTCGATCGAACAATTTTTACTTCGATTGATCGATCTAAGTACTTGAGGTAAATCCTTCGACTTGATATTCAAAGTCGAAGGATTTTACGTCGAGTGTCGAATTCGAGGGTTAATTAACCCTCGATATTCGACCCTTAGTAAATGTACCCCTTATTGTGCTGCTACCTGGTTGCTAGAGCCTGGTTATCCTATTAGTCTATGAGTCCAAACAGAAGATCAGAAGGAGAGGGCCTAATAACTTAAGTAGTTCAAATAATTGAACATTCACAGTTGGTCTGTGTTTGGCAGAATAGAATTGCTAATAATTCAAAGTAAATACAAATAAAAGACCAAGTGAAATGATAGAATTTAATAAATACATTTTTAAAAACAGTGACCATACCCTTTACTTCTTTAACAGAGTCCACATACAGTAGTTATTAGTGACTAGGCTCTTTGCTATTTGAGATTATTACTGGTGGGTTCATTACACAGACCCATATCTGCAATATTCAAATAAAAGTTTATGTGTTTCTTTAGCTACTGGAGAGGAATCCTGACCGGCGCCTTGGTGTGTATGGCAACATCAGACAGCACCCATTCTTTTCAGCCATTGACTGGGAGGAGCTGGAATGGCCGCCAGTACCATCCCCTTTCGACCTTGAAACAGTAAGTACATGGCTGCTGAAATACTTATACTTATTAAACAGAAAATAGAAATAGATATGTAATCTGTTGGACTGGCTAATTACTTACTAATAGTTCAAATACCTTTACTGAATATTTAATATTATTAAGACTAACTAGTGTTTTTCTCCCTTTTATACAGTCATCAAGGGAGCAGATGAAGCCATACGAAGGAAAGGCTCTATCATTCCTGGAGTCCCAGAAGAACAACAACGCATCAGGGGACACAATGAACATTCCAGGCCTTTCCTTCATAGATTCTACTTGGCAGGATTAAGTTTCAGTAACCATCAACTATGAACTTCGGAACAAGAACATCTCCACCTGCTGCATTGAGACACCATCATACTCTGCAATGCCTGGTCGTACCATCTGATCCAGTGCCACCTGGGAAACACCTTCTAGACCTCACCCAGTAACATCAGGAAGAGGTAAGTATATTTATATTTATTTAGAGCGAATGGTGCGTGATTGTGTGAGAGAATGTGAGATATGAAAGGCTAAGGACGTAACAGGACAGGCAGAGATGGCTCCTCTTATAGGAACCAAATTCCATCAGGCTCTGCTGTCTGTCTGTGAAGCCCATGCCCTGTTTTAATGCGCAGACAACTGATCCAGATCAGGAAGGGTTTTTTTCCCCTTCTGTAGCAAATTGGCCCCCGCTTCAGATGGGTTTTTTCTTTCCTCTGGATCAGTTGGAATGTGCAAAGGGTTGTGCTTCACAGACATGTCTTTATCAACCTCCATAGTTATATTGTTATTATTATTCTACTATTGTTATAATGTTAATGTTAAGTATTATATATGTTATAGGAGGCAAGGCCTGTTATGCCCGGAGTGAATGGTGTGTGAATGGCCAGTAACATGGTTGAAGCCTTGGCGTGGCGTTACTGCTCACATGAGTATAAACAGTGCCAGGCCAAGTCGGTTGGGTGCCCTAAGCAACCCGGCCGACCACGTTGTGCATGTGCAGAAGAGTGCAAGTGGCGAGATATCACGAGTGCGCCTGCGCAGAAAAGCGGAAGCGTGAGTGTGCATGCGTAGAAGCACAGAAATATCATGAGTGGGCATGCGCGGAAGATCGCACACTCGGATACTGAAGAAACTGCTGGCAAAGCTCCTGGACACAACGGTCTGAACTAGGGAAAGGCATCAGAAGAGGTACATGCCTGGCACCCCTCTACCTTTGTGCCCTAGGCACCTGCCTCTTCTGCCTACACCTAGTTCCAGCCCTGAGTATAAACATGTGCTAATTTAACCAATTGTGAGACTGTAATATTGTCAGAAAATGTATTTATTTAAGTCCAATCACAGGTATTTCAAAAGTGTGGCCACAATGATTTTCCTACGTTTTGGATCAACTGCATAATCATTAAGACGATATATGGGAATCGGTAAGTTAATGGGCCAGATATTCTTCGCCCAAACTACACAAAAGTACAATTTGGCATGTGGCATCTCATACCATTCCAGACATTTAGACAATGGTCTAATTATTATTATTTTATTCCCTTGTATCACAACCCTGCAGCCCAATGAGTTGCTGAATATAAAATTATCCATTTATTTCCCTATCTCTTAGGCTTAAGGGTTGTAAAGCAGTAATTAGTGATCTAGTGGTCATACTTACTTTCTGCTACACAGGAACCTTACTTAAAGGAATAAAATGAAATATATTATTATGCAACTAGATACCTTTTTTCAGATAATGGAATATTATCAGCTCTAATTAACTATACATTACTCATTGTTTTTGTTTAAATATTCAGAAGGGGTTTTTTACAGAGAGAGCTGTGAAGATGTGGAATTGTCTCCCTGAATCAGTTGTACAGGCTGATACATTAGATAGCTTTAAGAAGGGGTTGGATGGCTTTTTAGCAAGTGAGGGAATACAGGGTTATGAGAGATAGCTCATAGTACAAGTTGATCCAGGGACTAGTCCGATTGCCATTTTGGAGTCAGGAAGGAATTTTTCCCCCTCATAGGCAAATTGGAGAGGCTTCAGGTGGGGTTTTTCGCCTTCCTCTGGATCAACTGGCAGTTAGGCAGGTTAAAAAAATGTAAAGGTTGAACTTGATGGACGTGTCTTTTTTCAACGTAACTTACTATGTTATTATGTTATTAAACCATATATATCTGTTTTTTTGGTAATTGTGTCCCTTCTGTCATTGTACCTCTGCAGTTAAAAATGCAGACCCCTAGAGGGTCTTTTGCTCACCCAGATAGTGATTTCCTCTCCCTGGGGGTTAAGTGTAATTTAATAGTGGCCTAAATAATGCCCAGTAGGGGGCAGTGAGTTCTTATATAAAAGGGTAGAGCACCATGTGTCTTACCTGGGTCCTCATCTCACTGGGAGGTGGATACAGGTCCAACGCTCCAGTTTGTGTTAAATTATAGATAAGGTTAGCTAGTGATAGTCAGTTTATGTTTATAGTCGCTCTAGGAGTGAAATGGAGGTTTAGGGAAGATAGTGAGCAGACTTTTGCTCCAATGAGGAGAAGCAGAGTGCTTAGGACCCCGCAGTATCAACCCGCTAGTATCGGGACCTTTAGTGGGTGAGTTGAGTACCAGATAGGGTGCCATGATACAAGACCTCAAATAAAGGATCCCAAAGAATAGAGAATCATTCCCAGGAGGAAGTCCTCTTCTAGAAGTGTGGTATTTCACAATGTTCATTTGCCTTTTGGTAAAGAATATCAGATATTGAATTGATCAATCACAAAGAAGTGACTGTTAAATGCATTTATTATGTTATCCACCATTAATAAACGTGTTCATTGCTGAAAGAAAGCTCTGTGGTTTTGATTCTTTACTACCAGGGGCAAGGTATAAGGTACCGGGATTTGCTGGGAATTGCTCTGGCAGCAACGGTTACTTGGCACTGGGGAAGAAACATATTCGTGTTCACACACTACAAACTATAATTTACATCATACCCACGGGTGGGTATAAGTCTATGGGCGTCATTTTTTCGGCAAAACAAAAATTTGCCCATCCCTAGAGCTAAGGGAATCTTGTTTCTCGAGTGTAACATATTTATTTCTGGAATGATTCAATTACAGTAAATCTCCGAGACACACTTGACCAGAACTTTTTTGGAGAAAATCTTTGAAAGGATAATTTTCTTGCTACATGTACGGTTTAAATAAGGAATTAGTTACTTTACATGCATATAGAGCAAAGTACTGGAACAGAGGTGCAGTCAACTTGTAGGATACAGATAGTGGTTATAGTAACTTGAAAGGGCTGGTGGGTGGTGCATTAGGGGTGGCCTTGCAGCACATTGGGTTTAGTGCATTGGGTATGCAGGCAGACATGCATGGGAGAGTAGGATTAGTGGGCCCTTATGATTTGGGCTCAGTGGGCCCCAGGACCCCCCCCCATCCTGCAGCTTTGCACACTGTTCAGGAGGGATATGGATGTATTTTTGCTTATCCGGATGATGCTGAGGGCTTTGTCTGGCCTATTAAAGGATTTTCACTTTTTTTGCTTTATATTAATTGATCAATGTCCTACTGAAATTCTTGCCCAAGTTTTCATTTTTCTTTAAGCAAACTGAAATGTGTTCTTTTGTACTACAGTATTTTCTTATATTTTAGGGTTGTGTCACACATGAAGATTCGGGGGAGATTAGTCGCCCAGCAACAAATCATCTCTTCTTCGGGCGACTAATCTCCACTAAATGCCTTCCCGCCGGCAAGAATGTGAATCAAAAAGGGATGCCGTTCAGATCACTTTGTTTTCCTAAGTCGCCCGAAGTTGCCACACAAGGAAACTTTTGGCGACTTCGGAAAACCAAAGTGATCCATATGCCATCCCACTGTGATTCACATTCTTGCCGGATGGAAGGCATTTTGTGGATATTAGAAGAGAAGAGGAGATTTGTTGGGTGACTGATCTCCCCGTATCTGCACATGTGCCACCGCCTTTACACTGTTATTTCCTCCTCTGTTTCATCAAGATGTCCAGCCTCTGATAATGAAAAGCAGCCCTGCAGATTGTTCTGCCAATATTCACCATTCACACTAGTACAGTATGGCATGTTTCAAGGTGTAACAGTGTTATATTAGCACCACACACATATGGCTTTGGGCTATGGACAAAATGTAATTGGCTGCATCTGATCACAAAACCTTTTCCCACATTATTGGTTCACTTTCTTACTTTTCTTTTTGCTTCTGCAACCTTTAGATGTTATTTCATATGGTTCCTTTTGAGTATGTATTTCTGTGCTGCCATTCTCCCATACATGCCAGTAATAGGCAAACCTGTAGATATAGTTGACCTATACTCAGTGTGTATAGTGGTAGTAAGTATAATTCTGGGATCTGTTTTTCATGAGCAGGGACTGTGTATGGTGTTACTGCAGAAGGAAGAATATCCCAGTCCAAGCCCTCACCTCAGTCCAGCTCAGGATTTGTGGCATTATTTAAAACAGGGTGTACACAAGTGTCATGCCACTAACCTGAGCATCATAGAGCAAATCTGCCGGGAAAATCACTGCCAAATAGTGTACAAAGTTAGTACATAAATAGTCCAAAAGGCAAGGCTATTTAGTTATTGCTGGCTTTTCACAACTGGTGTGGAGACTGAATACGTATAAAAAAGAAAGTATGGCTTTGCTTTGAAAAATAAAAATAACATGTCAGCATGAGATGTGTTATTCCTGATAATGAAACAATGAGTCTAGGTGTGAATACTTTGGCTCTGTAGGCCAAGTGTAAAACAATACAGAGAACACTGCATTTTCCCTGTCAGTCTTTACTAAAGAAATTCTTGCCCAGGCTGATTATACAGGAGATAAGTGAGATGACTGATCTAGTTTTTACAACTAAATAAATAATGCAAAGCTTCCCATGGGCCATTTGTAGGTAACCCCAGGGAGTATTAGCTGCTGCCTGGCTCCACAAGGTTGTTAAGGTTAGAGGTAAAATTGGGGGGGGGGGTTAAGAAGCAGGAAAGTATAGAGGTTCAGAAAAGTGTAAGAAGGGATAATGGACTACATTCTCAGGGTCAACACTAGGTGCAAAAACATGGGAAGACTTGCATTCATCAAAGCTCTATATACAGAGTGGTTGAGCCTTAACGTTGCCACCTCTCTGGTTTTTACATAGGCTGAAAACGTTGCTGACATGACCAAAATGTGCCTATTCTCATGTTATGCATCTTAAACATGCCCCCTCATGTCATAGACCCACCCTAACTGTCTCCCCCCCATAAAGTCACTAATCAATCCCCTCAACACTCTCGGCCCCGCTGTGTACTGATAGATTCCCAGTCTTGAAGTCCCTCTGCTTTCTATGGTGGGTGATGCACAGATTTTCTGCAAAGCATTGGGCCTTCAAGCCGCAGAATCTTTCAACTCACAATATCAACAGGTGGGGGAGAGGCTGCATTAAACTATGAGACTATTTTTTTCAGTCTTTAGAATCAGGTATTTCTGTATAAATAATATATATTTATTTATGGAAGTTCATATAATGTTTATCCACCTTTTCTTCATAAAATGAATGAGCTTTCATTAAAAGGGGGTATATTTTGTGTTTAACTCACTATATGGCTGAAATGACAATAAAATCCACTTGACTTGACTTGACTTGACTACGATATTTAGTGGCATAATTCGTATTTTGAACTTAGATCAGGATTTACTGATGCCCTGACACAAGTGCAAGGGGAGCAACATAATGCCTCCTTCACTAAGCACAATAGTGTCCGATTAAAGATCCAATGCAAGGTGCAGAGCGCAGAGCTGGAGGACACAAGGCTGCCCCACTCTCATCACGTGTCACAGGGCAGGGGGAAAGGACAGGGATCATTTCAATGTGCCTGTGTAGGGCTTTGCCCAGTCCCTAATTGCTCTACATTTGTCACATTTCAACCCACCAGTAACATTACAGTTCACTAGCTTTTACACCAGCTAAAAGGATACACTTTCCCTAAGAAAACTCAGTTCCTGCCAAACCTTAGATATGCAGGATTGATGCAGTTTTCACAAGGTTTATCAAGAGTGTCCTACAACAAGAATAAGAACACAAGGAAAGCAAGGCAGATATAGTGTAGACCAGACTAAACAAGTTCAAGGGACTGTATAGCAAAAGGACAACAAGCTAAAGTGAGAAGAGACTACAATGGCAAGTTACAGGCACAAAGCAGAACAAGGGACAAGGCATGGATAACATTGAGCCACTACTGGAAAGGACAGAGCCAGAGAGCAGGAGGTTGAGAGCTTGATTCTATTTAAGGGCAGTACAGCCACTTGTAGTTACATTAGTTCTCTGCCTTTTTGCAAACCATTAAAAAGATTCTAGTAAATTTGACTTTGCTCAGAACCAGTATCACTGTAAGTGGTGTTTAATTCCTCTATTGCCCCTCTATATTAACACCTTGGTCATTGCCCATCACAGCACTTTTTTAAGGCCCCTGATGTCTCTGCAATGGACACTTCCAATTAACCCTACATTCTATTAACAGCTTGCATTAAATCCCAACCGAACAGAGACACTGCCACAGAGTAATCAGTGTCCTTTTAGTACGTAACAACCCCCCTGAGCCTGAAAAATACAGCATTGATGTAAGTGGAATAAATATTTAGTAGTAAAGAAGTAGCAAAATGTGCAGTTTTGGGTGTCAATTTCTTCATCAGACACTTATTACATTGTGACTTTGCGCATAGCACGTTGCTAAGCAAAATACCTTCTACATAGCAGATATCTCATTTCTAACTTTTCTACATTCCCCAAACAGAGTCTGAATGAAGTTGTGAAGAGATTTTGACAGGGACATTCTGCCCCTATGATGTACAAGTAGATAGTGGAAATGTACAGGAAACAGTAGCAGAAAATTGTCAAACTTAAAGCTTGTGCTGAATGAGGTTGTGTTGGGGGAGACAGGGAGACTCGGCTAGGATCTTCAGGCTGTTATTATCACTGTTGTAACTGGTGTTGAGGACCCCTCGACATTTTTCACGAAACAACTTCAATAATCACCCCTCCTAGACCCCTATAACTCCTGTACCCCTCATCAGTGGCAGGATCTGCTTCTCCAGAATTATGCCCCTGGTTATAATATACTAAAGAAGACAATTATTGGTTGTAATGTACTATTTGACATTGGAAGATTTTAGACCAAGGGCACATGGAGCATTGGCATATTTTTTTTTTTCAGACTGAGAGAAGTGGATATACTCCATGCCCCAGCTCCATTCATCTGAACTGCTTCCACTTGCAAGTGATCGAACGCATCTGAGGTTGGCTTGAAAATATCTGCTCTCGTGTATATGGGTTGCCCTGTGCTGTCTGTGACTACACACACATACAAGTATTTAGCAGGCACACAGCACATATATCGACACAGAAAAGAGAAACTGCATTTTTGGAGCTTGCCGGATTCTCTCCACCTGTGGATAAAACATGGAGGAGTGAAGCTGAGGCTGCTCGTTGAGTTTCCTTTCTCTTAAGCATCCCACTAAACCCAGAATATATAATGGCAATTTAATTTAACATAATTAAATGTATTAACATAAAAATAGAAATTCCATTGTTTCTTAGCAGTCTGCAATCTTAAGGGTCCAAAAAGGATAAATCGCACCAACTTAAAAAGTGAGTGTGTGACTTTAAGACAAGTAACATGTGATGTGATCAGATGAGCACTATGTAATACAGATCAAGGTTCTAGTGGCAGAGCCACACTGATGGATATTATGGAGGTATGTAGTTCCATAATGGCTCGGCACTTGGTGCACAAAACATCATTATACATTATTCTTATTACGGGAAGGAAGCCAGAGATGTAATGAATAAACCTCAGAGTTACCGGATTTCCTAAAATGTTATAGATAAGCATTAAGCAAGGGTTACACGTTAGGCACTTATTGACTATGGCAGCTTTCATGGCTTTTTATGAATTTTCACAAAGTGGAATGAATAAATTAAATACACACAGGCAGTGTCGGACTGGCCCACCGGGATAACAGGAAAACTCCAGGTGGGCCCAGGTCTCAGTGGCCCCTCCTGCTTCTAAACACAGCCTATTTCATGGTCATTCCATATTTCTATGAGAACAAAGAGCAGGGGCCTAACTAAAGAGGAAGCAGACCCTGCGGCTGCAGGGGGCCCCAGTAGGTACAGGGGGCCCCATGAGGCTCTCATTGATGAGCAATTTGAACATATATTGGTAAAACAGGACAAACACTGGATATGTTGGGGGCCCTAAAATTAATTTGATGTGGGGCCCAGCAACATCTAGTTACGCCACTGACAAAGAGGCTAAATAGTTGACTGAGGAGATGAAGAATAATAGTACTGACAGTGGCCCCTGGTCTAAAGTTTAATGGTGGGCCCCTGGTATCCCAGTCCGACTCTGCACACAGGCACACCCAACACAGACCATCTAAGCACTTAAACTCTGTGAATGAGGGCAGTTCATTAAAATGAAACAAGCAACAGATAGCATAATGACTTATACAAAAACAGTCTTCACTAAGGCAAATGAACTTTCAATCTGAATTTTTTTTTCAGTTTGTTACATCTTGAGTACTGCTAAAACACCCAGTTTCTCTCTTTCACCACTTATCACAGTCATTCCAGTATATTCATCAAGTGCTGTTGGCTTAGGCAGGACTGCCCCCTGTTGGACACATTATGTATTTTTTTCTGCAACAGTGATTTGTATTCTGCAGCTCTCCGATTCAGGTGACTGAAACTTAATAACGGATGCAAGAGGATTGGCCAGTGAGAATCCAACCTACCTTTACTACTATAGGCATAGTGTTATCTACTGTGCAGTTGATGTATGCTGATATTACACAGTAGTCAAGCACCAAGTAAGGTTACGCATAGTGTTCTTTAGGTGTTTAGTTCTAAAAACGGGTTTAATTTCTTATGCATTGATATCATAAACAAGGAACTAGGATTAAAGAGAAGATACTTTATAACATATAACGAGTTATCATTTCTGGACCAATGGATTGTGAGATGTAGCAGCCTGGGATGGGACATGGTAAAATAAAATCCCTTTAAAACTCCTGTCAGTCTCATTGAATGCAACCCATTCCCTTTTCTATGCCCTTGTACAAGTGGTGGGGGGAAGGGTGTTGTGCCTGAACTATATGCCTTAATCACAAATTTGGGGGCCAGTGGATTTTAACAGCAAACACGGGGAGTGAAGTAATGCCTAGGGTTTGCTACTTGCTACTACCAAAAGTAACCAATCAACAGGCAGCATTTACTCATCAGCTGATTCCTAGATTTGGCCATCATTCAGAATTTCTGTTACATTACCCCAATACCATACCTCACTTAGTACATTGGTAGTTAAAGAATGTATAGCTCAGTTACAAAAAATGGAAACCCAAGTGGAAGACATAATGATTGAATTCCAGGGAGTGAGAACTAACCTGGGGTCCATGAAACTGGATTGTGTCTCCTACAGATTCCCAACTCCACAATATTCCTCATCTTTGGAGCACAGAACTACTGCTCTTCCTAGCTAGTCCTGACTATATGACACTCATAGGGGCCAATCGAATGGAGGTCGAAGTTTTTTTGGGGTCAAAGTGGGCCGAATTTGGCCTTCTTCGAATCGTACGATCGTACTTTGATTCGAAGTTTTTTTTAACTTCAACCTTCAATCTCCCAAACTCCCCCAATTGCCTCCATACGGGTTGTAGGAGGTCCCCCATATGCTAAAACAGCACTTTGGCAGCTTTTAGGTGGCGAATGGTTGAAGTTGAAATTTTAAAGAGACAGTACTCTTCGAATTTCGAAGTTTTTTCAAATTCGAATCGAAGTATGACTATTCCCTAGTCGAAGTACACAAAAAATATCTCGAAATTTGAAGTTTTTCACTTCGAAACTTCACCTCGACCTTTGATAAATGTGCCCCCTAGAGTGTGCTACTACAAGAACAAGACATTCACATATGCCCATACCTTCCCGCAAGTTGTGAAGCTTCTCCTTCCTGAGACCTGTTCTGACCTTTAGCACCTCCACTGCTCCATTCTAAATAAACGCACAGCTGCTGCAAATATATGGGCCTTTCATTTATACAGGGCAAAGAATTGCCTGATGCATTTGTCTAAAACAACATCTATTCTTTTTACAGTGGCTGCTTTTTTTATACTTTTTTCCTTTTATCCCCATGTAAATACACTACAAAAAGTGCCAAAAGACAAAAACATTTCCTCCACTTAAAATATCAATTTGCTTTTAATACCAAGAAGAACCTGACATTTCTGGTGGATGCTTCAGTTATAGCAGATGAAAGCTCTGACAATGACAATCCTTGTATGCTCTGGGCAATTGCCCCTTTTGCTTCTTCATTAAAACTACCCTGCTGTTTAGATCATGGCTCATTTAAATGGTGAAAATGTTTATATAGATACCAGCATTCATTTAAAAAGCCATTACTAACATCTACCTTCAAATATTTTGCATATCTGCCTTATTCTACTGTAATGTACAGGTATGGAACCTGTTATCCAGAATGCTTGTCATGGGGCTTTCCAACTAACGGATATTTCAGTAATTTGGAACTTCATACCTAACTTACCTACTAGAAACTCCAATTAACCCAAAAAAGGTTGGTTCTGCATCCAATAAGGAATACTTATCTCTTTGTTTGGATTATGTACTGTTAAAGAGAAAAAGGAAATAATTTTGAAATGTTGGATTTTTTTGGATAAAATAGAGTCTATTTCCATAATTTGGAGCTTTCCAGATAACAGATCCCACACATATACGGCTTAATCTCATTTTTGGTTGCCTGTCTCATGCCTGTCTTGACTAAGCACGCTGAGGAGTGTGAAACGCGTAGGGTGGATGGAGATGAAGCTATATTTTTAACTTTTCTACCAATAAATTTATTTTTTAACTCTCGTCTTGTGGATCCGTTTGAGTGCCGGTCAGCCCTGGTTCCTTATCTTCTGTCTCATGCTATACCCTACCTAACCTCATCATGTACCTATGAGTCTACTTACATTTTTAACGGTATCTTGTGAAGTGAGCCCAGTGTCTGTGTCATAACGCCACCTGAAATACTTTCTTTCCCCTTTTTTCTCCCTTGGCCATCTATTCTTGCTCTTGAACCCTTAAAGCAGCTCCATTGTTCCAGTGAAGAGTACTCTCTGTGCTTGACACAGTTAGCTGAGAAACCATGCTGTACCTACATTAATGGTTGTAGCTTCCACCACTATTGAAACTGTATTTACCAACTGTTTAAAATTAAAAAATTCCTCCCACATGAGGTCTATAAAATACATGAATGTGTACTCTGTGCTGTACATACATCATCTAGAACCACAATGAGCATTAACAGCTAGAAGGAGGGCATCTAAAGAACAGTTGTAAAAATCTGGCCCAGTTACAAGCCAGTGGCATCATTACCCCTGAAATAAGTAAAATGTAAGAAATGTATTATATAGACGAATGCTTAAGTTGTTGGTGTGTAAGGTTGGGCCTTTCCACTGCCCATAAACTGAAAGATTTGATCAGCCACTTAATAAGCCATAACATCCATTATAAATGCCAAAGGTGACTGTTTTTTTCATTTGGAGAGAACTAACGAGGAGCAGCATTATATTTCCTGCAGTATTGGTTTTAAATATGACATGTCATTTTGTAATTGTGCTCTAGGCTGCTTCACTCCACTCTTCTCTCACAAGACACAGTTTAAAAAGCACAACTACAGTACCAGCTGCAAGAGAGTATACTTAGTCCAACCCACCAAGGGCAAGCAGAGGCAATTAAGCACATTCACCACTGCACTCGTGGTCCTGGGTCTTTTTGGATGTACCAATTACTTTCTCAGTGTCGCTTGGTTGGAAAAACTCAGGAATGTGGTGTTTGTTGAAAACTCTCCTGAGTTTGTTTAAAATCAGCAGACCAACAAACAGACGGGAAGCAGGCAAAGCAACATAGTCATTACTTATGTAGCTAGAACATTGAAAACCTTGAAGAGTTATCAACAAACATCACATTCCTGTGTTCCTGTTAGCAACATGCATTACTGTTTTTAGCAACTTTAATTTGGCAGTTTCACAACGATCCATGCCTTCATTTTGGTAATTTGAAGAACTAACACTTGCTAAAATGAATTTCATGGTTCCATTGAGGCTGGATCACACTTTCACACCTCAATGGCTTTAAAATGCCTGTGAATTCCTTTCCACTCAGTTGAACTGAAGAAGCCTCTCGTGATGAAGCATTTTTGAAACTACTCAGCAAGTCCCGATGCTTTAGGCTTATCACTACCAGATATCTACACTCAAACATATTTGTATTATGATTGTTGCTGTGCTTCTGAAAGCTTTTTGTGTTCAAGACCAACTATTTGTCTGAAAGGATTTAAAGGAACAGTGACACAAAAAAGGAAAGTGTTTTAAAGTAATGAAAACATAATGTATTGCTGCCCTGCATTATTACAACTAGTGCATTTGCTTTCAAAACTCTACTATAGTTTATATAAACAAACTTCTGTGTAGCCATGGCGGCAGCCATTCAAAGCTGAAAGGAGAAATGGTACAGGAGACACAGCAGATAACAGAGCTCTGTAGTATACAATGGGATTCTTCAGAACGTATCTGTTATCTACAGTGTGTCCTGCGCTTGAATGGCTGCCCCATGGCTACACAGCAGCTTATTTATATAAACTATAGTAGTTTCTGAAGCAAACACACTAGTTGCACCAGTGCAGGGCACCAGTACATTATTTTGTCATTCCTTTATAGCACTTTAATTTTTTTTTTCATGTACCTTATTCAAGCACATCCCATAGACCATAATGTATTACCTTACAAAGAGTCTTACAAAATTGGCACATATCAGAAGATATTTCTATTTTGCGTCTTTTACCTTGAGACACCAATCTGTCATGGTTTACATTCAAGGTAAGGAGGACCTGTGTATATATATGTATAACAACGTAGGCATGGGTTGCCCTGCTTTTCTTATTTTATGGCATTTATGCTTCAAGACACGGTTGCCTTAAAGTGTCATACAGCCAATTAGGGACTATTTGTCAATATTGCAGTGCTTGTATATGGGAACTTCCTGTAAGTAGTTTACCATCAGGCGTTTTGGCATTCAGAATACAAAAAGGAAAAATTGTGAGAGCACTCCATGGCTAAATAAAAATGTACTAAAATACATTGGAAGTGCTACTGATCTGGCCAAATTAACTACAGACATAGAAAAAAAGAAGAAAAATTGATCAATGCACATTCCCTGGTCCCCTGTCATATCAGTAATCTATGCAGATGCATGTATTTACAAAGACAGGGGTTTTTTTAGTTACAAAATTATGATCATAAGATTGATAAGCCACCATACCACGTCAAGGTAAAACCCATATGGCGGTCCCTAACTATTTACCTCTGTTCATAATTTCAAATGCTAAAGCCTCCCGGCATAAGAGCATTACCTGAAAAATAAGGTCTCCCGAACTGGGCATTGGTTTTCATCATAGGGCTTAGTCCTCCCCCGCCATTAGCTTTCAAAGGGGAGAGATAACCTGGCATTCAGTTAGGTGAGGCCAGCATAATCATATATTATTCTCTTGAGTGTCTGACAGGGCTCTTTTTCTGCCTACGGTATTTTCTCTGTGAGGCAATCTTTTGTGTTGCCTTTTGGGGTCTTCTGTTGTACTGTTTTGCTACCCTTCTGATATGTTAAATCCGATTTGGTTCTGTTCTCAATAAACAGTTTTAATGTATGTGGTATTCCTAGCCCAGAACTTCTAGTTCTCTGGGTGAAATATGTGTATGATCTAGATTTATGCTATGGTCTAACAGGTATCTTCTAATTGTGATTCATTTCACTCTTAGCTGGTGTTCATTTAAATCTCTCCATAGTTCAATTCTGAGCATTGGTCCTATGATCTGTCAGGCAAGCTCCAGCACTCACTATAGGGATATGAAATGGTCAAATTGGAGTCACCCTCACTGTGAGTTCCTAGCAGGATTTTCTTCCCATTAGTATCATTTATACATTGCTCTTTTCTTTTAGGTTGGATTTGAGATTGGCTAATCCTATTAGAAGTCTCCTAATAGGATCTGCACCTGGAACTGACAGAATGACAATTGCTGTACTTCGCAACAGTAAGTTATTGCATAACTATCCAGGAGTCTGTTCGAGCCTAGTTCCCTCCTAACAGGGCATTAAGCTTGCTATGTCCTGGTGAGTGCGGATATGGAGTACATCCAGGGAAAATTGTATCAAGATACTGTGATTTTCCTTTCCTGGATGTACTCCAAGTCTGTTGCAATCCCTTCTACAATGGTTGTCATAAAGCTCATAACAAAAACTCCATAGAGGTTTTGGGGTGGATTTTAAACATTTGGGGATGGTCCTTCTGATGGGGCATGGAGGGTGGGGATATCCTGGTGACTACTGATTTGGAGTACACCCAGGAGACGAAAATCACGGTAACTATTATACAATTGTCCCTTTATTTGTACAGGTCTGAATTTAGGTTGCATTATGCAATCCCAGCAGGTCACAAGCCGGAAAAAGCCTCCGGTGTAGGGGGGGGGGCAACCCCAAAGCCATGGGTGTCACAACTGCCTCTCATCCCCTGCTCCTGCTCCAGTTTGATTCAGATCTTGCTTGAGCCATTTGTTGAGCCTGTGAGGTAGATGTGCAAATGAAGAAATAATTGTCCTCAGTTTGAAGAACGTCAGAATAAGGCAGTCCTTTAAATATGGTATGCCTCTGCAACAGCTTTTCTTATGGAGGTAGATTTTTTCATGTAGTTAAGGCTGAAAAAAACACACGTCAATCAAGTCCAACCATTTGTCCAGTTCAACCTGAAGTATTGTATGGCGCATTGCAATTGGTGGTTGTAAATTCTTCTGCAATTGACCAAAACTCCTATAGCAAGAAGTTTAAAAAAAACTGACCTTTAGCCCATGATTAAGTGCCCCTTTAGTCACGAGACATGTTAGGCTTTCCCATGTACTAGTAAAGGTTGTATTTCACCTTATAACTGCCTGCCAATTTTGTAGGGTATGACATATTTCTTATCCAAACGAAACCTGCCTTCATTTTAGTTGAATGGTATATTGTTGTATGTTCGAATGTAAAGTAAATAATGTCAGATTTCAATATCTTTCATATTTTCTTTTCTCCAAATAAACTTTATATCTTATATTTATATATTCATATATATATATATTTATAGAGAAAGATATTTATATATATATTAAAATTACACATCTTTTTTATAAAAACAATGAGTTAACAGACTGAACAATGGGGTAGGAAGAAAAAAACAAACATTAAAAGAAAAAATGCAACATTAACATGAGTCTATGTAGCAGAACACTGGGTCGGTTCACCCCTCAGGGGGAAGAAAGCTGCCATGCTTGCAGATTCAGAAGCTGCTGCACATATAGAATGCACTTCTTCTGCAGCTGGATATTTAGAGTAGACAGATCCAGATTGTTATGTTGTGCAGTTATTTAATGCCAGAAGCGTTCCCACCAGGGCACAGTATCATCGCCTGTAAAATAAAGTAAACATGATCAGGTTAAACTGCAGCCCTTTGTTCCCTCTAGCCTGGTGCTGTTCTTATTAGCAAACAACCAAATAACTATATATATTTCATTCAGAGCACCATGAAAACAGACTACCCTTCATTGAACAACAATCAAAGTCTTAAAATCAGTGTCAGTTTTTTTAGGTAACCCCTAGTGAGAAAAACCCTAACAAACCCTCCACAAACCTCTGCCATATGTGTTAAATGTGGATAAGTGATGGGTTCCTATATCCGCATGCACTGACTTAACTATAGAGGAAGCAGACCCCATGGTTGCCCAGAGAACATGGAGGCCCAGACTGCTGTTTTCTCTATATCTGTTTAAGGACAAAGAAATCCCCTGTCCCCAGCCCCTGTCCTACCTGCATCTGGGGAAGCAAGCTCTCGAAGTCAGCGGGTGCAGGGAGTGGGCGCTTAGATGTGGGTAGTCATTGCTGTGCGCCAAGCCCCTCTGAATATTTTTTTGTTGTGAGGAGGGGGCTGGCTAAGGCAAATTACACCACTGTTCACTAATCCAACGTTTCTGGAGGGCTGTTGTATATTATGTATTGGATGCTCTTAACCTCCCACATATAATGTCTACACTGTTTGACTTCTTGGTCTTGGGAAAACCCCCCAACTGAGACAGTATTTTATACTTTGCTACCCCCAACTCCTCTGCTATGCTAAAAGGCTATTTTAGTCAACGTGAAATCTACAGCCCCTTCACCTTTTCCCTTATTGAGGAACTTAGTTGACAGTACCCTTCCAAAGCAAAAACTGACATCCCTATCAAGAGGCTGCCCTAAAAAGTGTGAGGCAGTGCGGGGCCCTTGGCTTTCTTTTCATGATACTCTTATAAAACTGTATGAACCACTGGCTCCAGTGTCTACAGCTCCTTTTCTACACTCTCTTTATTCCTTTCTACTACTGCTCGCTTGAAGACACAAAGGTACTTTTCAGACGATTCTCACTTGACCATGCAACAGTGACATGCCATAGCCCATTTGCACATATATCTTTTTTTTTTTTTTTTTTTACACATACTTTTGCTGTATCCCATTGTACGATTCAAGTAAGTGGGAACTGGCAGTTTCCAGGTTCCAGTCAAACATCTCCAGTACTTTGTGACACTCTGTTCGGGACTTCAGCCCAAGGCAGAACAGTTGCTCAACCTGCAAAAATAAACACACCCTTCTTGTCACCAATACGTCATTCATGAATCACTGAAGATCTACAGGGGGGAGATAAAACCACAGCAACGACTCTCTCCAATGAATATGTCTTGCATACCAAAAGCCTTCATTTCATGAGATACATGCAAAATAAGATGAAATGACTGAAAACAGAAGTGAAAAAGGCAATTTTGTTTATATATCTCACAATCAGAGTAATGGGCTTCTTTCATGTAGTAGAAAGGTTATGAATAGGAAAGGTCAAGCATTACAGCTTATTGATGGATGATAGCTACAGCATCTTCATGATTCACTGTTAACAGTACTACTGCAGCAGATTATGTGCTACAACTTTGCACTTTTAATAAAATAAAAAGCAATAGAAGAAGAAAGGAATGTCCTCGCGGCTAAGCATTTTTGAAAGGGTACATTCTACTCCAGAGAGACATTACCTTTAAATACTGGATTGCTTTTTGTACATTCCAGCCGTGGTTCTGTAAAGCTGTCTGACATTCCTCCGTTGTCACTCCATGAACCATATCCTGAACCTGAAACAAAAATACATTTTATCAATAGGTCTTGATATACTTAGCACCACAGGTGACATTAAGGGGACAGACATGCAAATGCATAAATGTTAAATAAAAAAAAGTAGATGTTAAAATTTGCTCCTGATGAAATTGACTTTGGTGTGAGTGTAAGATAAGCTCAAGAAGAAAGAAAGGCGCCACTCTGGTTAAAAAGAATGGTGGTTTATTGCAACAGGTCACAAACCAACATTGGCTGTTGGTTGTCGATGTTGGTTTGTGACCTGTTGCAATAAACCACCATTCTTTTTAACCAGAGTGTCTTTCTTCTTGAGCTTATCTAACTACAGTGGGAACGCTGGTGGCAGAGCACCCTGTTATACCAAATGGAGTTACAGTAAGTTGGACACGAATGGGGTGAGTTTGGAGCGGCTTAAGCCTTTTTTTAATTTGACTGAATGTAAGCTTAAAACTTACTGATGTGGAAGATGCACAATCAAAGCACCGTGATAATGATAATCATAATAACAGTGACAAATGAACACTCATGGGAGTGACATTTTTGAGTTACTCCTCAATGCATTATGAACCCAAAGTATATTGGGAATTTTAAGCAGCGGCTGCTGCAGAACAGTCACAGGACCTCTTATGAATGGAGCTGGGATTACACCTTTTATTTCTCTGGCTCATGGCTCAAAACATTTTGCAATGAAAAGAAGATGAACCGGCACTACGGACTCCATGCAAGCGGGACCAGCCTTGCGTGTTTATTCACTTTGAATAAACATGCAGGGCTTGTCCCGCTTGCATGGAGTCCGTAGTGCCGGTTCATCTTCTTTTCATTACTAATAATTGAGGGTGCCGATCCCATGACAAACATGCCTGGCATCTATCACTATTTGGCAGCCAAATGTGCAGCATGAACTTTGTGTATGGGGCATTAGCCATAGGGCATCTAGCTGAATGGCATAACTGGCATGTTCCATGGATGGACTATACAGTATGTCCTCTAGCATTTCAACTGAAAGTACAGGGAGAACTTGGAGAAATGGAGAAAATCAGTCAGACCCCTGTTATTACAAAGGTCCTGACACTGCTTAGTGGAAAATGTACCATTTAAAAAAAATGTAAGGAGGCATAGTTCTGCAGCAGCTTCAACACTGGCTCCTAAGTCACCTAAGAATTAAATGGTGAGGTATTGAGTAAATAAAAAATAATAAAATATAAGGTTGTTCCAAAAAATAGCAGTGTCTGCATTCTTCTTTACTGATACATATACATTACTTTACACGGGTTTTGTAATTGGTTCCAGAACCCTAAACACACTTTACAGGCAGCTTTACATGGGATTTTACACAGCATACATTAAAGTGGCAGTGTATTTTATATAACAGGGTTTTTTTTGCACATATGCCCTATGGGTTATCATTTTATTTGCATTGTACTTGTGTGCTAGGCATCTACATTCATGTTTTATAGCATGTGATACATTCTGTGGCCATTAGATGGCACAGTTGGGTTAGAAATTGTCCACTTGTATGGCCAATACAATAATTAGCACTGGCCAATAGAACAACTAGCCCTGCTGTTCCGAATTGGATATTTGGACTTTACTGGAGATTATTATTATGACTATCATCATGTATCTTTAAAGTGGCAACATATTCTGCATTGCTGTACAATAAATGGGTTTGAGATCAAATATTTCATAGCTTTCCAATAATGCCACAGTAAGCCAGTCACAGAAACATTCAGTTCTGATCTATAAAACATCATGTCTTATACCACATTTGTGTATTCCATATGTGCATATGACTCTTACTATGTCCTAAGCTACAAAATCCTGACAAAGTGGATAAATAACAACCTTTGTGCACAGAAATGCACACCGCAAATCTTTGCTAAAACATGCGCCTTTAACAACCGACTGACTCTAAAGTCGCAATTTACATCTTTCTCCCACTAACTCTATGGTGCCATGTAATAATAGGATACCAGAATACTCAGGGGCGATCCTGGCCCCTCTGCCGCCTGAGGCAGCAGCAGTTGCTGCTGCCCCCCCTCCCCCGGAAATTCGCTCTTAAAGTACCAGGAGCAGCATTTTTGCTGCCCCTGGTACCTAGTGGGGCGATGCCGCCTGAGGCGACAGCCTCAACTTGCCTCATTGGCGAAGCACCCCTGAGAATACTGTATGTGGCTTCTAGAGACCACTTACAACTCGATGCACTGAGCACAAGAGCTCCTAATAATAAGTTGGCCACACTAAACCATATATTTAAGAGCACAGCTGCTGAGGAATTCCGATGAGTAAATGTGGTGTCCCTGTGACTAGCTTACATTTGCATCACTGGAAAGCAATGAAATACTGGATCTCAAGGAAAGCCAACATTTCCAATACAGAACAGCAGCGCTGATTACGGGCTTTTTGGCTCCTTTTATCGCACCCTAAACAGGTTCTGTTTTCAATTTCAAGTCTCCAAGTCCTACCCTTCAGAAGCCATGTTCCAATATCTTGCACCGATGAGATCTAACAAGATCGAAACAGGCTGTCTGCAAGTTTGGATATGTGGCTCTGAACCATTAGGCTGTATCTGTGCTATAAAACCAGCAGTTCTGGATGCATAGTTGGCCAAAGGGACATAAAGGAGTGATATGCATGTCTCCACCCATGATGCCTTTTGTGATAGTTAAAATCTCATATTTGGTATTTAGGCAGTGCTATGTGTATGGCCTGAGACAATTTCTAACATAACTGTGCCATCTAATGGCCACACAATAAACTGCATGGCTACATGACTAGATACCTGCAACACCAATGCAAAGCCGTGTATAATTTTATGCAAAAATATGGGGTGTTTTTAGGCTACTGAAGACTATAGCACTCAAAGTGCCCAAATCAGTCCCTTAGGGCAGGGGCACACGGGCAGATTCGAGGAGATTTAGTCGCCTGGCGACTAATAGCCTCTTCTGCGGTGTGACAGTCTCCCCGAATGCCTTCCCCCTGACTGCCGCCTGGTAAAACAAGGGAGCCCTAGTATGAGAATTTTCAAATACAAAAAGTGAGCAAACATAATCCTTTATTTAACGTTTGACCAAATCACAAGCCCAATTGGTGCATGACTATTTGTTGATATAATACAAGTTTTTTTTTTAACACCATGCATGGGTTCAAACGGCTTGCCCCTGAATTAGGCACAGCGTTTCCTTATCCCTAGCAAGCAATGAAAAATAATAAACCACAACCCAAGTCTTTCTGATGGCCATCCAGCAGAAAACAGTGACAGTCCATTACTGCTCCCAATGTAATTGAATGGTGAATGCCCTGACTTGACCACCACTGCCTTATGTGCTACTGCCCCTAAAAATAGCTTGAGATGAATAACAATATAGAAAGTATTAAGCCTGTTCAATTGTGTCTACTAGAAAGCAAGAAGAATTTCACCGGCACACAGGAGTTGCAGTAGCAGGGCAAGCCCTTGCAATTTTATTATGCAGTAGTGCAACGTTTCGGGGTCACGCCCCTTTGTCAAGGGGCGTGACCCCGAAACGTTGCACTACTGCATAATAAAATTGCAAGGGCTTGCCCTGCTACTGCAACTCCTGTGTGCCGGTGAAATTCTTCTTACCCTTGTTGTGAGGCGGCCGATTCCTCTATCACTGGGCACCAGGATAAGAACCTTTGGGTGTGTGTGGTGTGCGGCTTCTCCAAAGTTTACTTCTACTAGAAAGCAATACAGGTATCACTTACATCTGGCGCAGAACAGCTGCATTCTGCTTCCTTGGGCCGGCAGTTTCTTCAGATTATGTATCTGGCACAAAGGCCAACTGCCATGAGCACATAGTGAAAACAGAGCTCCTAATTTTCCTTGCACAAGTTCACAAGAGAGACAAATCACATGTTACTATCTGGCAAGCTGACGGACAAGGCTGAGTTTGGTTAAGCCAAGAAGGAAGTATCATGAAGAGAGGAGACACAAGGTGCATTGTTGGCAATAAAACAAATATTTGCTCCAGTTTTTTATCCCACATGAGGTAGAGTGAGCAAAGTAATATGTCATAAGGTTCCCTATAGTTGGAGATATAAGCTCCAGAAAGTCTTTCTACACAGAGAAGATGTTCTGTGTTTAACTTGCAGTGCCTGATGGGTAAAGTCTTTGGAGTATTCTGGAAGAACAGACAGGCCAGTTATTCTATTCCGTAGTTCACTAGCCACAGGCTGTCCTGTGCAAAGTTACTAACTGTAGTAAAGTGTTAGGGAGCTCTGTCTGAGCAGGACATAAGACAAGAAGGCTACCTGTCTGTGTTAGGAACTCCCAAAGGGGCTGGGGTGCTGCCTGCCACTATCAGGTGCAGATGGAGCATTTGAGCAAGTTAGTGAGAGACTGAGGGGCCTATTTAGAAAACAGCATGGTAAATAGGCCCCTGAGTGTGTCAGAAACGGAGAGGAAAGCTAGAAGGCTGAGCAAAGAAGTTTCATGAATACAGGGGTAACCCTAACATATGTGTTGTGTTACTGTAGTCCACAGCGAGGGGCAGGGTTGGGTAGTTTTGAGAGGGAACTCTCCATATGTGTGATGGTAGTTTACTGTATATTAATAAATGATAAATGTGTCTACTGAGGATCCTGCAAGTTCATACGATTTATCCCCCTTTATAAATGAGTTTATATGTGCTGAAGAATGGCATTTTTATTAATAGCCAGCGTGGCTCTATCAAACAAAAATGTACTCTTTGTATACTGTAGTAAGACAGCAGTGTTACATGTGGTCTAACTGCAAGTCTGCACTGTGTGCTCTTTGGATACATGGATAAAGAACTGTGAGATTATCAATTGTTAATATTGACTGGACCAGGCTCTGTATTAGGTTTATGTTTATAAATAAAAAAAAATACATATACCCTTCAGAGAACTAAATGTAAAACCTTGACACAGCATCTACCTAATAGTAACGACAACGTTTTTTAGATGAGGAATAATTCTCTGGGGAGATTTTGCAGGTCTGGGATAGGGCCCCCTGGGTTCTATGAAAGCAGGAAACAGATAATAGGGAACAGGAATAGAAACACAAAATCACTGCTGAAATTGCAATTATACTGCAATACACACAATACGTTTCAAAGGCATCTAAGGGCCCTTTTCAAGTGCTAAGGCCAGGGACTATTTTGTGTGAAGGACAGAAAAGCAGTGGGATGATTTTAGGACACATCACTTCCTCTTGTAGTAAACAAATGAACAACATTATCAATAAACATTGGCCAGTTTTGAAAGAGGACGCAACTCTAGACTCTATCTTACAAGATAAAGTATATAAACGCAGCCTGAATCTTAAAGAAATGCTATCCAGGAGCCACTATCAAAACCCAGGCAAACCCAAAAATATCAAGGGCTGCTTTCCATGTGGCAACTGCAATGTGTGGGACAAAATGAAGAAAATGTCAACCTTCACTGATAAGATTTAATAAAAATCATCAGATAAATGACTATATAAATTATAGGGCGAAGGGAGTCATATGTGTTGGAATGTCCATGTCAAAAACAATATGTAGGAATGACAACACAGATGCTCAAATCAAGAGTACAACAACATTGCAGCTCGATTCGAAATGCTGATAATATAAGGAAAACAGATAACACTCTATCTACAGTTGCGAGCCATTTTAAACAGTATCATAACATGAACAATGCCAGTATCAAATTTTGGGCCATTGACAAAATCAATTTGGGAATAAGAGGAGGCAATTTGGAGCAGGAATTACTGAAACGTGAGACCTACTGGATATTCAAATTGAATACAGTTTCACCTAGAGGGATTCATGAAAATATTCTATTCCATGCCTTTATTTGAGTGAAACACATAGAATTGTTAATAACACTATGATATATATATGATATATATAATAATAATATAATACGGAATTCCTCATAATAAACCCTGTAACTTTTTAAACAATATTGCTAGGCAATACTATATTTTTTTTCTCCTTTTAGAAATGCAATACTCCAATATATACCGGTAATGAAATTGAATCAGTGTCTTGCTCCTCCCACAGTTGGCATCATTTTTGTTATAGGTTTTCCAACCAATCATGGGAGGAGAAAAAAGCCCTATACACTGACCTAATACGCTTATTCGCAGCGTCTAAACGTCTATGCAAGTTCACTGTGTGTATTACTATGGAACGCAGCGTAATCACGCCAGCGTCAATACATGCTGCATAATTACGCCAGCGCAAATGCGTAATTCTCGCAAGATTTCCCAAATGACTTCGTAACGAGTGAATTCAGATTTGCCTTGATAAAGCCAAAGGCGAAACGCACGTTGGCAAACTGCTAGCATTTTAGCAATTGGATTCCAAAAATTGCTTTTATTAATCTTTTCTAACCTTGGATATTTTAACCTTTTTTCACTGCATTTGTATTTCTTCAAATCTCTTTTACTATAAGGCTCTGTGGGATTTGTGGTTTTATAGGGAAGTTCAGCTCTCCTTCAAAAGATAGTAAGGTAGACTCGAGACCACAATCCCCAGGGTCCTACTTTCTCCCTGTGTGGGGTCCCAGGGCCTATAAAATACAATCAGGCAGTAGATTTTTGGGACTTCTCCATCTCAACTATTTTCCATTTCCTTGCTTTTATTTCTCAAATGCCGGTTTTGGTCTGTATATAATAAATGGTTTATTAATTCACTTCCTACACCAAACAGCTCAGGCTGTTTTTAAAAAACTAATTCTAACGCCACTTGTTTGCACATTGGCAATCTGTGATTGCAATTGGTGGGTGGCACTAGCACTTTAAATGCATTGATTTTAGGGTGGTTGATCCGTGGTCGAATCCAATTGAAGATTTGCTTTATACATTGAAATAGCACATGGCACTTTAAATGTTCTTATAAGCAATCGATTAGAGACTTAAGCACGTGGATAACTACATTTATAATAAAGCCTCGTGCCAGTGATATAAATATGCTTTAAAATCTATTTATTGCACTAAGCACTTATTTTGTTGATAATTAAGTAGGGGTGTGGAAGGAAGGGGGCTTTACTTCTTTTTTCTTGGTGTAAGTTTAACGTGTACAAGTAATTCACACCTCCCTCCCTCCAGGAAGTAAATTGTTAATCAGCAAGGTTCTTATAAGCCATACCTTTCCTAATTAGACTTGTTTTCTTGTCAACCCAAATCATCTTTAATGTTTTCTCCTAGTCTAACCTTTTCTCACATTTCTCCTTTGATTTGTGCCTTCCTTCAATCTTCCAACCCTGTTTCTCTTCTCTTATTTTTGCTTTATCCATTTTTCTGATACACGCTTCCCTTTAACATACACCAGATGGCACTGTAGTGCTTTATACAGGAGTTGTACGTTCATACAGGATTGGCCACAGTGATACAATATATGCTATTCGCTTACAGTCAAATTAATCAAAGCACATCTGGGCACAGATATGGAAACATGACCAGATTTAATTTAAACAAATTGGCTGCCTGTCGAGATTAAAATGGATACATTGGGTATCCCTTAAGTTATATAGGTTACATATAAGGGCAAAGGCAAACCCCTTCATAAGGCCAACCATGTAATGATTCTGACCCTGCTAGTGATATAAGATTCAAACGTGTGGGAAACAAAACGCCATGTGTGCCATTACCCTATCAATGCTGCAAGCCAACTGATTAAAGCTGGTTTTAAAATTGTAGAGGAGACCAGCCCACTGTTATGGAGTCAGACTGAGAGAACAAACAGATACTTTGCGCAGTTGATAAAAGTGGGAACTTGATTTGTATCCACATTTGCGAAGTGCACTCAAATTTCGATGGAAGCTACTTTGGGTGTGCTTGTAATTTTACTGGCATTCTAGGAAAAACACTGCACTTATGTCTGTGTGTGTAAACGATCCATCAGAGGTTACCTCCTTATAAATGGAAGCAATATACAGCTACAAATAAATATCAATCTGTGTACTCACCAGTCGTATTTTGTCTCCAGGCCTGATGTAATCTGTTCCATTGTAAACAATCTTCTGCGAACTGCAAGAGGTTTTTACAGTACTCTTCGAAGAACAGTTACTGTTGTTGGTTGAGAAGTTAGCTTTATAATCAGTTTGTTGAACCATAGGTTTCACAGTTGCTGTAGTGATATTCCTAACAACTGAAGATTCCTCTGGACTTTGGGCTTCTTTAAAAAACTTCTCATATTTGTCCAAATATGAAGGTCTCTCAGGCAGAAGGTAGTAGTGTGTGTTGCTGACCTTCTTGCCATCTTTCACAATAGGCAAAATACAAGGACCTTTAACTTGATCTTTTCCTTGAGCTTGTATGACTTTAGGGGTAGCATATTTGGGATCAGATGCAAAACTCTGTGTGGTAGGCATCGGTTTTCCTGGAGATGTAGATAGGTAGGCGCCAATAGACAAAGGTGAGCAAAGGTTTGATCTTTGCTGTGGGGAACCCACCTGAAAAGTCATGGGACTTGGAGTTCTAGAAGTGGGTTGAGACAATGGGTCCCTAGGTGGCAACAGAGGAGGCCGACCAATCTCCTCCGAAGCAAAGGCAGGTGAAAGTTCACCAGACCACCTTTCATGTTCATTACGTCGGGCAGGCCTAGGAGGTATAGGAATCCGGGGAGGGATCTGAGGTTTGTCCTCTGAAGGGGTCACATTTATGTTTATTATTGAGGTGCTAGGGCTTGGAGTTGATGCCAGTGAGGTGGAAGGAGGAACATTAAGTCTCTTCATGCATTCTTGTTGCAGTTCTTCAAAGATCTCTGATGTCTGTGAAAAGCTGGCTTGCTTAGTATCTTTTGGAGGTAGGAAGAGATTGTCTTCGACTTTTCCCTTGCAGCTGGAACGTTCCGCTTCCTTTACATAACCATAGTTGGTCTCACCTTTTTCTCTGGCCCTCTGAAGCAAATTTACTGTTACTTTTTCCTTCTGGGTCAAAAGTACATCAGAACTGTTAATAGAGCACACTTCAAAATCATCTTCATCTTGTGCTACCTCATCATAAGCTGGTGCAGCAGGTAGAGGTTTTGAGTCCCAATCCACTACAGGAGTTGGATGTAAAGGGCGTGGCAAGGATCGGGAAGGACTTTGAGGTGGAGTCTTATCAAGCAGCGAAAAAGCCTCCATTGCCAGTTTTGCTAAAGAAGGAGCAGTCTGCTCCACTGCTGGGGAAAGGTAACCTGGGCTTATTGGACTCAGATGCTCTCCAAAGTCTATTAATTCCTCTTCTCTCAAGCTGTTGCTCTTTATGTCAAACAGCTGCCTATCAGTAACTTTAGTGCCAGTTACTCGAGCTGAAGGTTTGACTAGTTTGAGTCCTTTAGCTGGAGTTGGTTTCTTAAGGTAAAGCTTTTTAATTCCCAAAGTGATTGAATCGTCTTCTCCGTTGACAGTATTATAAGATGGTTCTGTTGTACAAAACAGAGGTAACATGGTCAACTAATATTCAATCTCTAAAACACTGCAAAGAAAATTATTCTTAAAGGGGTAATTCATCTGAAAACTACAGTTAAAATATGTAGACAGAAAATATTTTAAGACATTTTGGGATTTGGGATGGGCATCATTTCTTGTAAACCTTCTACACTGAAGAACATTAGCATTAAAAAAAAAAACAGTTTTCAAAAATGTTTCCTATGTTGTAGTTGCTTGGTCTATTTTCTCCTTTCCACAGAAGTAGTAAATGATTTAATTATTTAATGATGTGACTATTTTACTATTCCAGAAAATGTGTGTGTATCCACCAACCAACATAAATTTGGTGGAGCATTGCTGATTTTGATGAATAACAATATGATATTTATCCAGCTGCATTATGCATTATCAAATGACTGACAACAAGCAACGTGAAAGGGGGAGAATGAGAAGTATTAATGGGTGGGCGTGACTCTCCTTAGAGCTTAATCAGTCACAGGGAAGCATAGAAGTGTTTTATTTGATTTCTAATATGTGAATTATTGTGATCACAATGTAAACCACTTTCTAATAACCACCACAGTGGCTCTATGAAAGCACACAAAGGTATGCCAACTATAGCTTTGTTGGACGTGAAGTGGATTTCTACCAGGATTTTGGATTAAATTTTTGCTGCGCACCTCTTAAAATAAGAATTTGCTGTCTAAGACTTAGCGGGAAATGAGATTGGAAAATAACTAATAGAAAGTTAAGCCATAAACCAAAATAAAGCTGCCATTATTTTTTGTCATTGGGATCATCAAGCTTGTTTGCCAGCTGCAAAAAAAGCAAACTAGGCAGGATATCACAAAAAAAAAACCAGTTGAAAGAGTTGGTCCATCTATAATGTCAATTTAAAGATAAATGTCCCCTTTTAAAATGGAACGAAAACAACTACTACTAAAAATAAAGATGAAGAAGTTCCATACAATTCCTAGATATGGTTTACATTGTAATGTATGTGATTCAATGTCTAAACTAAGGTATTACAGTGTTTCCAAAAGCTCAGACATCTATTTCAGGGACTCATTCTATGGATTCTGGCTGTCTATGTCAGTGGCGTGACTAGAGTGCGCTGGGCCCCCCGACAAAAAAACCTTCAGAGGGGCCTGGTGCACTCCGATCCCCATCTTCCCATGTCCCGCCTCCGCCCACCCCGAATTGCAGCCCCTTCCTCGCTGGTAAGAGAGCGGCTGGGGAGGAGGGGCTTTTATTATTAGCTATAGAGGAAGCAGATTCCATATTCTGGGTCTGCTTTCTCTATAATTAGACCACTGGTCTATGTAGATAGAAATAGCCATTCAACAATTTTGTTGTTTTGCTTAAAGTAGGCCAATATGGTGCATGCAAATCTCACAACTCAAGTACCAGCCAAGGGAAGTGATGGCAGGACTGATCACGAAAATTAATTCCCTTTCAATGAGGGGGACCAGCTTTTATAAAAGTTGGATTAAGCGCATGGTCGCGAGTATATTTCAAATGGAACATAAAATATGTAGAATATTATAAAATGAACCTGGTGTATTTGGCAATAAAGATTACAGGGCTCATTTACAGGCATTGGTTAGTCCTGAGTGTTTTGTTCACTGCACACAGATTATGTCAATACTTAGGCTGGGTCTGGGCACTCTGTACCTTAAAAGAGAGGAAGAATAATTGCACAAAGTGGGCAGGAGCAGGGAGCACGAAGGATGGAACCGTGAAACTTACTCTTTCCCCTGGCAGCCGGCTGAGGAGGGCGAGGTGGAGGCTCCCCTGAGAGAAGAGAGCCCATAAAGCGTTAAGAGACAGCCAAGCAAAAATACCAGAAGAAGCAGTAAAAGGTTTAAAAGCAATGTAAACCCCAAAATAAAATTTTGCCTAATGAAAAGTAAGAAACTTTCCAATGTTCCATGATATGGTCAGTTATTTGTAAATGTTGAAAGCAATATTTGTCTGTCCCATTCAGCACAGTTGGTTCAGATTCTTATAACAATGTGGCAGAAGTCTGATTTTCTCCTGCCCACAATGCTCTGCATGCTTTAAGTCTATTAATCAGTGGCTTCTGCTACTTTGTTTAAATAGTTAGGGTAAGCATTGCTTTCACTTGCGATAACATTTTCAAATCATTTTTAAACCGTCGAGACTCGAAAATGTCTAAAAAATGCTTGGAAAGTTGGTAAGATTTAGATTTTCTTTCATTTGGCAAAATGTTATTTTTGGGTTCCAAACCCTTTAAGAAAAGAAAGGAATTGAGCAAATGGCTCTGATTAAAAACAGTGATTTAAAGACAGTAAATAAGAAAATATATTAGAACACATTAGAAATATTGGTGGCAGAAATCATAGGAAGAAAAGTTGGGTGTGTGGCTGAGATAAATATATGAAAGCTATATACGTAGACTGCACATTGGAAAATGGAATCTGAATTCCCTCCCAAAGACTGTATCCAAATACATTTGATGCAAAGCAATAACACACAAAGCAAGCATAATTCTCTTTATGTCTAAGGTATGCAAAAAATGCACACAAAATGGAAGAATCTCTAAAATTCTAGAGTTATTTTTTCGAATTCATTCACGTAGAGACATAGCAGATAAACTATCCTGCAAGAAATGGGCACGTTACTTAAAGTCCCAAACAGAATGCTTTCTCCGGCTCACCATTTACTCCTTCCAACCTCACATAATACTATTAATAGTATTAGACACAAACTATGTATTTAGTGGCATATCCAGGACAAAAATGATCAATAATTTGCAGAGAGAACTATTGATTATTTTAGGTTGGGATGCAGTTTTTCATTTGAAAAGGTCCCCAGACAGTTGCTTTTGTATATAAAAAGACACGGAATAAGTTTGCTGCAAACTGTTTTCACAATTCTGAAGGCATGCATTCTAAGGATAATAGCACATACTTCTATAACATACACAAAGTGCACACATAAGCATAATTTGTATCAATGGGGAATGGTGTTCAAGCATATTAATACACCCAAAGATACATTATACTGCTTCATTGCTGCAGTTTGAGGTGGGAATTCATAGTTTGCAACAGTATTAACGGCACGCTATTGCTCAGCAACAGATTATGCCTAAGCTTAGATGTATTTCAAGACTAGTTGGTGGGGAAATAATCAGATTCAAATGGAGTGCTATGTAGAAAACAATAAGCAGAGAGCAGACACAGGACTAGACAGAGAATGTGTTGTGGTTATATTTTTTCATGAAATGCATCCACTACACGTTTCCTCTCTCAAGTGTACTTTCACCAATCGAGCACTCAGCCCTAAAGCGCAACCACACCTTCACCCAGGTGAGATAAAGTCCAAGGATGTTGTCTTACTGATGTAATGCATTATACCACATACAGGGCCAACAGACCAATGTTATGAGCTTCTTTTACACTGCCAATACTAACTTTTTCATTACATGTTATCTAGATGGATACTAAAAGTTAAAGAGGACCTGTCACCCAGACATAAAAATCTTTTATAATAAGTCCTTTCCAAATTAAACATGAAATCCAAATTCTTTTTTTATTAAAGCATCAATAGCTGTTGTAAATGCATTTAAACATCTCAGCTGTCAATCAAGTGTTGCCTGCCCCTCCTCTATGTCTTAAGGTGGACATACACGGAGAGATCCGCTCGTTTGGCGAAGCTGCGTTTTGCTGACTGTGCTTTGTATCTTCCCAAAATCTTGTTTATGTGCCAGAATGGGGGACCTGATGCCCATGCACTGGCTACGCAATTATGGCAATAAGAAAAGGGGGAATGTGAGTGCAATGACATCTAGGAAGTACAGAATGGAAAGTGAAAGAACTTGCTTGCCCTGCCTAAGGCATAGCGTAGGGCATATAATATATATTTGACAGTTAAGATTTTTAAATATTTAAAAAATAGTTTGGGTCTCATGTTTAACTTGAAAAGGACTTTTAACATATAGATTGTTATGTCTGTTTTACGTCTACGATACCTACAGTAATTAGTAATTAAAAGAGCACTTGATTGGTGAACGTACACTTAAAAAGGGTCAACTTTGCTCAAAACATGTAGTGCATTAGTGATGTACCTGAAACCTGCACCAGTGAGGGTCAGACCGACTTCCACACACATTTTGCAGGTCACCGTGGGTTCGAGATGAGCTCATTTTCTGTTCTCCCCACCCACAACCTTACACTGCTGCTTTCAGCTCTAGCAGCCTCCATTTATAAGTGCACGACTGAACCGCCCACCCTCATTTGTGATGTCAGAGATGGGTGGATCAGGTGTAAAAATGGAGGGGGTCGGCGGGTTAGGGTATCGGGTGCAGGTCAAATGTTTGTGGACTCAAACATCACTATAGTGCATGTACTTTATAAATATATAGAAGGACAGCAGAATCTCTATGTAGTCCTGGTTGTTTCCGTCTTTTGTTTACTGCATTAGAACTGTGTGCTGAGAACTGAGCACAGGAACAGACCGCATAGGATACGTTTAAATTAGTATTCTCTGTGTTCAGACCATTAGGGAAAAAACAATATCAGTGGTTCTCACCAATGTGATGTTCTTTGCATTTTTTTCCTAGAGTTAATGTAAACGAAACTATATATGTTTACAAAGTACTATTCCATACCTGTATTTTTGGTCTATAAAAAGCCTATAAACTTTCCTTTCACTTGTTCTAGTTCTGAAAAAAGTTGTATTTCTACTACGAAATATATGCATCGCCTTTATTAATACAAAAAAACTGTACTCTAGCAAGTGAATGCCTAATTATTGGCACACCTTGTTAGACAAACATGCTTAAACAATTCATTTCAGAGAAGTCACACTTCACTTACTTTTTGACCTGCTGGGAAGCTGGGTGGGTCTAGCAGTGCCTTGATCCAGGCCTAGAATATCAGGTGGGTCCATGGGATTTCCCAAGTACAGCCTAAAGGTGTTTAAATAGAGGAAGAAAGATTTAAAATACCAAAAAGGAAACATTAAACAGCATTGTACTATAGTAGCAGGGCATCAGAACATGCAGACTGCATACAAATAAAAACTTATAGCAGAGGTAATTAGAGTCCCATAGGGAGTACACCTTCAGCCATAATATCATATATATGCAGGTGTTAAAGCTCTATACCCAACAGTTCTTTGAATAATGGCTTCAAATGTATTGCTAGTCCATTATAAATGTAATGTCTGTCAGCATGTGTAACCTTCATTAAAGACATTATAAAGTAGCACTATGCAGATTCACATACTATACACGCCCCTGATATGTTTCCATACTTCTTCTCTACAAGCCCCCTTTGTACTTGCAGGAAGCCCATCAGGGCAATTTATAAAATCCCCAAAATCTAAATCTATAAAGTATTTCTTTCTCTGTGCAGTTTCCCTTTAAAAAAAAAAGAAAGAAGCGGTTTCCCAATTTTCCAGAAAAACAAAACCCACCATAACTAGCAACTTCCACTACATCCAGGTCCTGACCTTCCCTATCAAAAGGCACTACTATAAAGATACATAAAACAATAATACTTATAGTTCAGGATACAGTACATTATATTTAATTAGCTTAATAAAGACACAGGAAATTCGATACTAACAAATGCCTTGCTAAATGTCCGAACAGATGGGATGATAAAGAACTACAAATTTCTGCCTGTCAAGAAACATAAAATAACCAAGTAAAAAACTTACCAAAGTAGGAAAATGAAAAATAGCACTATTATGTTGATTAGGAATAATACAGTTCCTGATCGGTGTCTGTATATAATAAGATTCCTACTGTTCCTGCCCAGCTGAATCACACATGGGTGTAAGGCTTTTGGCTTTCTTTCTGAGGTCCATGAGACTGAACAGAACTGGCTGTCCTGGGATCCTCCCTTTGTACCGCCTTCACTACTAAATATTTATGCAAAAGCTACAACACCCTCAGAGCAGTTGAATGGTCTCAGAATTTATGTTCATAAAACTAAAAGGTGGCACCATTTTGTATGTTCCCATAGACCAGGGGTCCTCAGGATTTAGTGAAGATGCGTTATTGCATCAGTTTCTACCAACTGGAGTGTTATGCTGCCATGGAAAACAAAAACCTCACTGTATTATAACATTTACATTGCAGAGAAAACATCTACTCTTTCATTAAAGAACCCACTCTCAATAATAAAAATACACAGTCCATTGATCTAATAACCGGCTTGTAAACAATCCTTAGCTGTCAATATCCACTGGACCTCCCAGTCACTAACTGAAGATCTACTGGCATATCACAATTACTGCCATATCACAATCTTATGAGCTTCGCTGGTATAGGTGGTCTGGCTCCACAACTAACATTCCTTTGACAGTGCCCACATATTTCTACGTGTGCAAGTGAATAGAGTTAACACCAGTGCGATGGAATGTAGAAAAGAAACAAAAATACAAGTAGACTTGTCCAGAGGTTATTGAAAACTACAGGATTCCATGTGCACAATGCCTAATGAAAATAAAAAGTAAACAAATATTTGACTACAATTACCAGTATCTCACTGACAGCTGTAGGCTGGGTGTATAGGGAGAGGAAATGTTTTAAAATGCTACTTGATTTGTTGCAAAGTGACAAGCCCTGTAGCAAATTTTCCACTTCTTACTGTGTGCCCTTAGGCTTGAAATAGAATATGAGCTCCACGTTCACTCATGGCAGGCACTGTGTAATGGAGTCTACTGACCTGCTCCAAGATGGCGTCCAAAATGGCGATTCCTCTTCCCTGCACATGGCTCCGGGTGGTCGCAATCATCCTGCATCATCTCCTTCTTGCCCTGTGATTGGTCGCCGGCGACGGAACGGACGCCGGCGTCAGAATCGGGCGCCGGCGTCAAGGCGTCAGCGTGGGGACGCTGGCGTCTGCGTCTGACGCCAGCGCGTCAATTTTGGCGCCAATAGACTGGACTATAAAGACCCTCATTTCCATCCTGACCTTGCCCAATTATAGGTCTATTTCATATAGTTCCTGGGTGCGATATATTCTGCTTTGCTTAACCGTGTTTGAACCTTGCCTGTTATCGACTTTGAATCTGTACTGCCTGTCTTGACCATTCTGCCTGTTTTACGACCATTCTTTGATAAACCCTTTTCTGTACCGCGAACTTGGATTGTTGCCTTCTCTTTGGTCCTTACTTCAACTGCGCCTTCGGGCATTACAGTATAATTGGGCCATGGACCCCTCGGAGGAGGCCCAAGTACCCCTCGATGTCGGAGGGGCCATTCGGGGATTGGCTTCTCGCATGAAATCCTATGAAGCCCAGCAGTCTCAAATTGGCCAGGCAATTGATGTTATCCTGGAGAAATTGACTGCCATGTCTCCAGCGGCTCCTGCGGCTGTGCCTGTTCCTGCCATTCCTGCTCCTCTCCAGGTGTCTGAACCTCGTGTTCCCGCTCCACCTCTTTTCAGCGGAGACCCAAAAGCTTGTCGTGGTTTTATTAACCAATGTGAAATTCAATTCACTCTGCAGCCAGGCCAGTTCGTCTCCGAGCAAGCCAAGGTTGGTTTTGTCATCTCCCGTCTGCAGGGGAAGGCTCTGGAATGGGCGTCTCCCCTTTGGGAGAAGAGAGACCCGCTGATCGACAACGCCGGGGCCTTTCTCCAAGAACTCCGGACGGTGTTTGACGCTCCTGGTCGTACTACTGCAGCCTCGGCTCGACTGTTCCAGCTTCAACAAGGCACTCGCTCAGTTCCCGAGTATGCCATTGAATTTCGTACCCTGGTGGCAGAGACCTCCTGGAATAACGATGGTTACAACGGCTTGGCTATACGCATTAAGAATGACCTCGTTTCCCGGGAAATTCCTTCTCGGTGGGAGGATCTGGTGGCCTTGGCGGTGAAGGTGGATACCCGGCAGAGGGAGTTCCAGCTTGAACTCGACCGAGAGCGTACAAAGAGGTACCCCCGGTTCCAACCTTCTTTGGCCCCCCGCTTCCAGAGACCCCTGCTTTTCAATCCTGTTCCCCCTGAACTTCCTCCTGCTCCTATGGATTCTGCTTCTTCCTCCTTGCCGGCTGAAGAACCCATGCAGATTGGGCGGGCCCGCCTGTCCGAACAGGAGAAACTCCGGAGAAGGGCTGCCGGCCTGTGCCTTTACTGTGGGGGTAAAGCCCACTTTGCCCAGGAGTGTCCAGTGAAGCCGGGAAACGCCAAAGCCTAGGTAAGCTCAGGGAGACTTACCTGGGTGGGATTTGTCATTCTCCCCATTCTTCTACTCTACGTTTCCTTCTTCCGGTGCAGATCCAGTTTGGCTCTTTAAAGTTTTCCTCACAAGCCTTTCTAGATTCCGGTGCTGCAGGAAACTTCATGGATCGATCCTTTGCAAGACGTCATTCCATCCCTCTCCAACCCTTGGCAGTTCCTCTTCGTGTCCTGGCGATTGATGATCGTCCTCTGTCGTCTGCCTTCGTCTCGCATTCTACTCAGGAACTTTCTTTTAAGGTGGGCACCTTGCATTTGGAGAGATTATCCTTCCTCCTCATTGATTGCCCTTCCACTCCGGTTGTCCTGGGACTGCCATGGTTATGTGCACATAATCCAGTCATTGACTGGTCCACATTGCAAGTTTCCAGATGGAGTCCTTTTTGTTTACAGAACTGCCTACCCACTGTTCCGGTTGTCAAAATTTCCTCTGTGTCCTCTAATTCTTCTCTTCCCTCTGTATACCAAGCATTTGCCGATGTGTTTAACAAGTCTTCCGCTGAGATTCTTCCTCCCCATCGGCCTTACGATTGCCCAGTGGAACTTCTATCCGGCTCTATGCCCCCCAGGGGCCGCACCTACCCACTCTCTCCTTCGGAAACTTCTGCTATGAAGTTATACATCCAGGAGAATCTTCAGAGAGGATTCATCCGTCCTTCCACCTCCCCTGCCGGTGCAGGTTTCTTCTTTGTTGAGAAAAAGGATGGTAGTTTGCGGCCCTGCATCGACTACAGAGGACTCAACAAGATCACAGTTAAAAACAGGTACCCTCTTCCTCTTATTTCTGAACTGTTTGATCAACTTAGGGGTGCCAATATCTTTACAAAGCTGGATCTTCGGGGGGCATACAATCTTATCCGGATCCGTGAAGGGGACGAGTGGAAGACCGCCTTTAATACCCGTGATGGACATTATGAGTATTTGGTCATGCCCTTTGGTCTCTGTAATGCTCCTGCGGTCTTCCAGGAGTTGTTAATGATATTTTTCGGGATTTGTTGGGTCTATGTGTGGTCGTTTATCTGGATGACATTCTTGTTTTTTCTAAAGATCTTTTGGAACATCGTGCCCAAGTACGTGAAGTCCTCTCCAGACTAAGGAAGAACAATCTCTTTGCTAAATTGGAGAAATGCACTTTTGAAGTCTCGTCTATTCCTTTCCTTGGCTATATCATTTCTCCTCTAGGTTTCAAGATGGATCCTGCCAAGGTGTCTGCAATCCTGGACTGGCCTCTTCCTACTAGTGTCAAAGCCATTCAGAGGTTTGTCGGCTTTGCCAATTATTACAGACAGTTTATAAAAAATTTTTCTTCCAGACTTTCTCCAATTCTGGCCCTGATTCGTAAGGGGGGCAAACCTCAACACTGGTCTCCTCAAGCCCTGGAATCCTTCAAGTCCCTCAAAGAGGCCTTTTCTTCCGCTCCAATTCTTCGGCACCCAGAACCTCTACATCCCTTCTTCATGGAAGTCGACGCCTCTGATGTCGGAGCTGGAGCAGTTTTATCACAGAGATCCATTTCTGACGGTAAACTCCATCCTTGTGCGTTCTTTCTAAAAAATTTTCTGCCCCAGAACAGAACTATGATGTGGGGAATCGTGAACTACTTGCCATCAAATTAGCCTTGGAGGAATGGAGACACTTACTGGAGGGTTCTTCGGTTCCTGTGACGATTTTTACCGACCATAAGAATCTTGAGTTCATCCAAACCCTCAAACGCCTGAATCCCCGGCAAGCCAGGTGGGCACTTTTCTTTTCCCCGTTTTAATTTTGTCATTACCTTTCGTCCTGGCTCCAGAAACAGGAAGGCCGATGCCTTATCCAGAAGCTTTATTCCCGAAGATTCTGTGTCCGAGGAACCTGAACCTGTGGTACCCTCCATCAAGATTATTGCTGCCTTGTTCCCTTCCTGTGCCTCCCAATTGTTGTCCGCTCAAGATTCTGCTCCTGCAGAAACTCCTCTTGGTGTTGCTTTTGTCCCTCCAGAATTTCGTCTTGCTATTTTGTCTCAGTCTCATAGTTCCAAACAGGCCGGACATCCTGGAATTCAGAAGACGACCGAGCTCTTATCTCGTCTAGTATGGTGGCCAACCTTAAGAAAGGACGTTAAAGATTTTGTCTCCTCATGTTCCACGTGTGCTGTGTCTAAATCCGGACATTCTCCTCCCAAGGGTTTTCTTCTTCCACTGCCCATCCCATCTCGACCCTGGACTCACCTCGCCATGGACTTTATTGTCGATTTGCCCATTTCCTCCGGCCACACTGTCATTTGGGTTGTTATCGACAGATTCAGTAAGATGGCTCATTTCACTCCTCTCCGCAAACTGCCTTCTGCTCCTGAACTTTCAGAACTGTTATTAAACATATTTTTCGCCTCCATGGCTTCCCAGCAGAAATTGTGTCCGACCGTGGTCCCCAATTTGTGTCTAAATTTTGGAGGTCACTGTGTAATGCTTTAAATATCTCTCTTCAATTTTCTTCTTCTTATCATCCCCAGTCCAATGGTGCCGCTGAACGTGTTAACCAGGCCTTGGAGCAATTTCTTCGTTGCCATGTGTCTTTGTGTCAAGACGACTGGTCGGACCTTCTTCCCTGGGCGGAGTTTGCCCATAACAATTCTTTACATTCTTCTTCCCAGAAATCTCCTTTCTTCTGTGTGTATGGCCGGAACCCATTGGCATTCCCTCAGGATCTCTTACTCACAAATGTTCCTGCTGCTAATGATCAAGCCGCTCATATGCTGGCCATCTGGCAGGCCACCACTGCTAATCTGGAAAAGAGTTCATCCTCTCAAAGAAGTTTGCCGACAGGAAGAGAATTGCCGCCCCACCCTATGCTCCTGGTGACAAGGTCTGGTTGTCTACACGGAATATTCGCCTCAAGATTCCCACTCCTAAGCTTGGCCCCAAATTCATCGGTCCCTTTCCCATCATCGAGGTCATCAACCCTGTGGCAGTTCGTCTTCTTCTTCCTCCCGAGATGCGGATCCCTAATGCCTTTCATGTGTCTCTCCTTAAACCTGCAGTGTCTTCCCCTCTTCTTCTTCCACAGCTCCTGTTGTTATCGATGACCATTTAGAATTTGAAGTCAGCAGGATTCTGGACTCTCGTTTTTCCAGGGGCGCTCTCCAGTACCTTGTCGAATGGAAGGGGTTCGGTCCCGAGGAATGCTCTTGGGTGAAAAAGTCGGATGTCCATGCCCCCATCCTTGTTCGCAGGTTTCATAGCAGTTTCCTTCCCGTCCTGGTCCGGTGGTCCTGAGGCCCCCCCTAAGGAAGGGGGTACTGTAATGGAGTCTACTGACCTGCTCCAAGATGGCGTCCAAAATGGCGATTCCTCTTCCCTGCACATGGCTCCGGGTGGTCGCAATCATCCTGCATCATCTCCTTCTTGCCCTGTGATTGGTCGCCGGCGACGGAACGGACGCCGGCGTCAGAATCGGGCGCCGGCGTCAAGGCGTCAGCGTGGGGACGCTGGCGTCTGCGTCTGACGCCAGCGCGTCAATTTTGGCGCCAATAGACTGGACTATAAAGACCCTCATTTCCATCCTGACCTTGCCCAATTATAGGTCTATTTCATATAGTTCCTGGGTGCGATATATTCTGCTTTGCTTAACCGTGTTTGAACCTTGCCTGTTATCGACTTTGAATCTGTACTGCCTGTCTTGACCATTCTGCCTGTTTTACGACCATTCTTTGATAAACCCTTTTCTGTACCGCGAACTTGGATTGTTGCCTTCTCTTTGGTCCTTACTTCAACTGCGCCTTCGGGCATTACACACTGGGATCAACTGGAAGATTAGCAGAATTTACTTGGGCAAAAAGTTGAACCGTGTTGCTAATTATGTCCAAGAAATGGATGCCATAACAATTTAACCAGAAAGCACAAAAGAACAAAGGTTTCGTCATTAAAAACAATGCTACAATCACTATATAAATGGAGAAAAACAACCTCTACCTTAGCATTAAAGCAGAACTGGTAACACAGCTACAGTCAGAAATATACTAAAAGGGTAAAAAACAAAGAATTCTATTAACACAAGACATTTTTTGTCAATATACCTACAGAACCCAGCACTGCAGCATGTCAAGGGGGCACTGTGTGTTGTTAAAGGTGGCAAGAGCCATGTGCCTAAGCTGCCTAATAGAGAGTAAAAGTAAAGGGATACCGTCATGAGAAAACATGTCAGTTAATGGAGAAGGAAAGTCATTTAGCACTTGGCACCCCCAAGTGAAAGTATTTACTTACTTGAAACCCTGGGCCAGTGCTCCTATCAGCAGAAAACTGCACCGGCTTGGGGGTTATTCCAGTGAGCACCATGGAGTGCTCCTCTTCCGGCTTCTTCTTGCTTCTCGCGGCTGCACATGCACATTAGAGTGAAAAGCCAAACTTTAACTAAAAAGACAGATTTTTCATTCTACTGCGCATGCATCTGCCCAAGGAAATTTGAAGAAAGAAGAAGCCGGAAAAGAGAAGTGCTCCATGGTGTTCACTGGAATAACCCCGGGACGGTGCAGTTTTCTGCTGATAGGAGCACCAGCCCCGGGGTTTCAGGTAAGTAAATACATTCACTTGGGGGTGACTAACATTTAGTACCCCCAAGAGCTAAACAAATTTCCTTCTCCTTTAATAATGATGCTCCAGCAGAATTCTGTACTTAAATACCTTATTTTCAAAAGAGGTTTTCAAAAACAGATTTTTTTATATTTAATTTTAAAACCCGACATGGGGCTAGACATATTGTCAGTTTCCCAGCTGCCACCAGTCATGTGACTTGTGCACTGATAAACTTCAGTCACTCTTTACTGCTGTACTGCAAGTTGGAGTGATATCACCCTCTCCCTTTGCCAGCCAGCAGCCCATCAGCAGAACAATGGGAAGATAACCAGATAGCAGCTCCCTAACACAAGCTAACAGCTGCCTGGTAGATCTAAGAACAGCACTCAATAGTAAAATGCAGGTCCCACTGCGACACATTCAGTTATATTGAGTAGGAGAAACAACAGCCTACCAGAAAGCAGTTCCATCCTAAAGTGCTGGCTCTTTCTGAAAGCACACGACCAGGCAAAATGACTTGAGATGGCTGCCTACACACCAATATTACAATTAAAAAAAAACGACAGGTTCAGGAATGAAATTTTATATTGTAGAGTGAATTATTTGCCGTGTAAACAGTGTATTATAGAAATAAAAAATACATCATGAAAAGCATGACAGAATCCCTTTAAGGACACATGATGCACTGGTTCCAGTACTTGTCCATGCTGCCTAGTAAGAATACAGTTATGGATACAAGGATCTTTTTCTTACTCATCAATCCGGTCAGCAAAGCCCCAGCAGTGAGCAGGTACTGTGTCTCCATGGCCTGTGTGGATGAAGCTGTTTTTAAGAGGGCGGCTGATATCGTGAGCAGACAGGCCAGCTACTGAAGTAACTGTGTTCCGTGGGAACTGTCCCACCTTCAGAGTTCGTTTGTTCTGCCCTCTCCACCAGTAATTTTCTGCCCTGTGAGACCAAAAAAAAAAAAAAAAAAGACATATGAAGTATTATTTCGGCTACTGGCAGAGCCTGTTTGGCTGCAGTCTGTATGTCTTACCTTCAGATCAATCCCAGTTTAGAATGTGTATAAATTAGCAGCTGAATTATTGCTTATGTAATAAGGCTTTCATGCTTACGTGTACTGATTAGCTCTGCCCAATTAGCACGTGGGTGCAGGCATAGTAAGAGTGAGTCAGTCCTGCTTCCTGTCATATCAGGACTGACGGGCTCAAACACAGCTCAATTCCTGATGCTTTTACTGTATCTGTCACTACTGAATGCCTCTTCTGCAATTCTTTCCTCCTTTCACTTACTAAATGTCTGACAACATCAGCAGTAAAGGGAGAGGGGGGCTGCGGGCAAGCCCCCACCAACAACAGCCTGGCATTCTAGAACAATGCAACTGGGAAATAAAGCTGTTTGAGCTCTACCCTTTTCAGCCTCCCACCCACTCACTTGTGTCACTCTGAAAAACTCTTCAGGTTATTGTCTAGGCAGGACAAAACACACAAGCTTGTCACACAGTTTTTACCCACAGTCCTCTGTCTGCAGGTGCTTTCGATTTCATCACTTTCCTAGGAAATCAAAACTCATTGCAGGAAGAGGTGGGCGCAAAAAAATATTCTCCCATCAGCAAAAAATTATCAATTTTGGTACCCATGCAACAAGTAAACAGATTAATCTGTAAACCATGCATTTTTATTATTTATTTATTTAATTTTTTGCAAGGATTGGGTTCTGTTTGGACAATGCTGAAAGTTGTAATTCAACTTAAAGTTGTGGGTTCTAAACGTATAAAGTCTTTTATTGCACTTATTCTTTGTATGACGAAAATCAATAAAAATTTCAAATATTAAAAAAAAAAAAGTTGTGGGTTCATAGGTTATACACCCTGAATGAACACGCATGAATGAGACTTTTGGTTTGGTTATACAGCTCTTTTTAATTGTTGCCCTTGCATTTACAAAGAAATCCTGAATGCTGCCTCAGAATAGATTGTCCTATTCAGAACTATAATCTGTCCAAATACTTATACAGGTAAGGGATCCGCTATCCGGAAACATGATATCCAGAAAGCTCAGAATTACGGAAAGGCCATTTCCCATAGACTCCACTATAATCAAATAATCCAAATCTTTTAAAATGATTTCCTTTTTCTCTGTAACAATAAATCAGCCCCTTGTACTTGATTCAAAATAAAATACAATTAATCCTCATTGGAAGCCAAACCAGTTTATAGTGTTTATTTGATGTTTACATGGTTTTTAGCAGATTTAAGGTATAAAGATTTAAATTATGGAAATATCTTTTTCCAGAAAACCTCAGGTCCCGAGCATTCTGGATAAAAGGTCCTGTACCTGTACTACAATTGTAGGAGTCCGTATAAAATCCACCCTACAAATTGCTGCATTCAGAAATCTTATCACCTTCCCACCCCCCCATTAACAGGGAGTCATGATATACATATTTATAAGAAACAAGATGCCACGCTGATAAGGAAGACAAAGGTTTTAAGGGACTGACCCCGGTGAGGAACGTTCATTCTTACAGGAAACATTTGCTTTTACTTCCATTTGCCATGACATAGAAATGACTGCACAAAACTGCAAACAGACAAATCCAATGAACACAAAAGGCATCAATGACAATCAATCCAAAGAGTTAATTTAAAGGAACAAGAGGTGTCAGTGTTTGTGTGTTACTTACAAAGCCCACGATCCTAGCAGTCCAAGTTCTCTCCCCAGCTAAAACAGGACTAGTGTCCTCGCTGCTCTAACACCTCTCCCCTTCCCCCTTCTACTTATAACCCTTCCCTTCTGTAAAGATCTGCTCACCTGCCCCCGCTGCGCCGCTGCTACTGCTGCCAGCAGGAATGGGAGCAGTGTGTGGGTGTGTAAGAGTGTATCCAAGCTGCAGCACGCCATTGGTACACAGGCCAGGTCAAAGGAAACGAGTGCATTTAAGTTCGGAGCTGCAAGTTTAACCCTTTGTAATACAGGCTTCGTGGGTCATGCAAAAATGCAAATATAACCAGTGGTGCAACTTAATATCACCGGGCCCCGCAGAGGTTGACCTGCTTTACCTGTCTAGAGGTTGACCTGCTTTACTAATATTTATTAAAATTGTATATGAATTAGGGCCTCATGGGGTCCCTATATCTCCTGGGGACCCCCCTGCAGCCGCAGAGACTGCTTCCTCTGTAGTTACACCCCTGAATATCCCTACAGGTAGTAATGTGCACAGTATTAAAGTAAATGATAGAAGGTTCTCATCTTTAAGCAAGACACTGTGTCATTCTGCATTCATGGTGAAATTCACAACTTCCGCAAAAGTTGCCAAATTGCATTACATTACAGATTCGTAATTCGTAATGAAAACCTTTTCCTGTATTTTTAATTTCTTACAATGACCTTTACAAGGCACTTATTTTATTTAACATGGTCACTAAGAACTGCAGCACCCCTTTTTATAATATATCTAGCCAAGACAAGGACTCAACTGCCATCCAGTGCTAATGTATACAAATGAATTCCCATCACATTCACACAAGGTCGCCAAATATCAGGCCAGGTATCAGTCGGAAGGCCCGATAAAGGACCCAAATCGACAGCTTAAATCTGCCCGTGTATGGCCACCTTTACATTTTGTAATAATAATAATTGCAATAATACAGAAACCAATGGTTTAAGGGTAGGACTACACAGACTTTTTTGGCGCAATCCGACGCACTGCGACAAATCGCATGCAACAGAAATAAGGTTGTGTCGTGTTGATCCGACGCGGCACAACTGTCGGATACAGATGCTGCACGCTGCGTCTGCATCCGACAGTCCTGTCGCATCGACGATCAACTGTTGAACCCCCCATCTTTCTTAACTTCAACTTTGACTGTCTTTAATCATTTAATTGTCATGTTATTAGAAATCAATACACATTTGTAAAGAATAAATCATTGCAGGTTGAACAGTGAAAGCAATGATCTGATTGGCTGCCATGGGTTACTGCCCAAGTGCAAGTTTGCCCAGTCTTTATAAATGAACCACAATTTGCTTAGTTTTCAATAAAGGTAAATGCTTGGGGCCACAGATGCCTAGCGTAACACAAATTCAAACTAACAATTACATTTTGATAATTTAAATCTTTCAAATAAAACATTCCTTCAAGCAACCCACATGGTATTTCTACTTGCTGCCAATAGAGAAACAGTCATGGTCCCTTCAGATTGAATAGCAAAGACTGATATTTTTAAATTGAATTTGTTCTGCGTACTATAGAAAAATGCATTTAATATAAGGGATTGGTCCATCAGTTGTTGCTAAAATTCATCTCTCAGTATACATCAAGAGGTACAGGTTGCTGTGGGTGCTAAGAACTCTAGTTCAGCAACAGCTAAAGGCAGATTATGTAGGAGAGTTGTACTTTCTATACGGTAAATATCATAAACCTGATATAAATATTTGATATAAATATTTCTTCACCAGGGACACACAAGTTGTAATTAAAGGGATCCTGTCATCGGAAAACATGTTTTTTTCAAAACTCATCAGTTAATAGCGCTACTCCAGCAGAATTCTGCACTGAAATCCATTTCTCAAAAGAGCAAACAGATTTTTTTATATTCAAATTTCCCAGCTGCCCCTGGTCATGTGACTTGCCCCTGCACTTTAGGAGAGAAATGCTTTCTGGCAGGCTGCTGTTTTTCCTTCTCAATGTAACTGAAGGAGTCTCAGTGGGACATGGGTTTTTACTATTGAGTGTTGTTCTTAGATCTACCAGGCAGCAGTTATCTTGTGTTAGGGAGCTGCTATCTGGATACCTTCCCATTGTTCTTTTGTTTGGCTGCTGGGGGGGGGAGGGGTGATATCACTCCAACTTGCAGAGTGATTGCAGTGTATCAGAGCACAAGTCACATGACCAGGGGCAGCTGGGAAATTGACAATATGTCTAGCCCCATGTCAGATTTCAAAACTGAATATAAAAAAATCTGTTTGCTCTTTTGAGAAATGGATTGCAGTGCAGAATTCTGCTGGAGCAGCACTATTAACTGATACATTTTGAAAAAATGTTTTTTTCCCATGACAGTATCCCTTTAAGGTGCAGGTTGATTCCACAATAATGTGTACTTTATTTTGCACTAGCTGCAAATCTGGCACAAAATCCTTCCTTTTGCAGGGTAATGAATCAGTTCATAGCAGAAGTCCAAACCACTGTATTCAAATGAAAAAGAATATAACCTCCAATCCTTTTACTTGCCTTTTGGGATTTTTTGAGAGGGATTTGTTTCACAATAAATATGAACAGTTTACCCATTCAGGTTGGATAAAAACCAGTGTATAAGAACATATGTACAAAATGAGTACTACTGAAATGGGACAAATGATTTTTGCTATAAACACACAAACCTGGGTCCATACATGCATTATACATAGTTGGGAGTCCCTTTATTATGCTATTCTCTACCATGTTGTTATTAACTGAATTGCTAGAAGCTGTTCCACCTTAAAATGAGAAACACTCCTCTTTAGCAATAGTAGGTTAATATTAGCCTATTCTACATGTCCCTGACGCCTGGACACAATTATGGGGTGTGGTTGTCAAGGGCGCTCCTCAGTGATTCACCTGTTGCTCCCCACCCAGATCCGATAACTTACCCACAGAGTGAGTCAGTGGCTCACTGAACATGTAACTAGATGGGTTAACCTCTCCAATGCCTCCTGTGCTGCTTAGTTGACAGGGCATAGGGGTGTCAGACTCACGCTTATCTTTAAGTTATTTTTAGTATGTTTAATAATATCCTATTCTTAGCAACTTTTCAATTGTTCTTCATGTTCTATTCCTTTAGGCCTTCCTCTTGTACCAGGATCACTGACCCCACCAATTGTGAGACTACAATGCTATTGGTACTTTTCAGTACTTATGTTTCTATTCAAGCCATCTGCTATTTATCTTTCAAGACTCATTCAAATTACTGTCTGGATCATAGCAACCATATAGCTGCTTAAAGGGGTTGTTCACCTCTGAGATAACTTTTAGTATGATGTATTGTAGAGAGTGATATTCTGCAATTTGTTTTCATTTTTTATTATTTTGTTTTTATGAGTTATTTAGCTTTTTATTCAGCAGCTCTTCAAATTGCATACTAAGCAATCTGGTAACTAGGGTCCAAATTACCCGAGCAACCCTGCATTGATTTGAATAAAAGACTGGAATATGAATTAGGATAGAGTCTGAATAGATGGATCACTAATAAAAAGTAACAATAACAATACATTTGTAGCCTTACAGAGCATTTGTTTTTTTAGAAGGGAGTCAGTGATGCCCACTTGAAAGCTGCAAAGAGTCAGAAGAAAAAGGCTAAAAACTATAAAAAAAAAAAAAAAAATAATGAACTCCAATTGAAACGTTGCTTAGAATTGGCTGTTCAATAACATAATAAAAGTTACCTTAAAGGTGAACCACCCCTTAAAAGTTCAAGATAAGGTGTTGCTGAACAAAAAGTAAAATAATTCAAAACCAAAAAAAAAAATGCAGACCAACTGCAAAGTGTCTTAAAATCTCAGTCTACATACTAAAAGTTAATTAGGTGATCTACCCCTTTAAAATGACCTTTTGGATAACAGAGACATCGGAAAGCACATCAGAAAAATGTGCTTAATAAAGTCTAAGGATGCACCAAAACCCTATTTTCTGGATTTGGACAACCCCTTAATAACATGATACAAAGTCACATGATTTTAAGGGTTTGGATTTGGTCCAGCCAGGCTCTTGGATATGGTTAAATCCCAAACCAAATCCATTATTTGATGCATCCCTAACAAATTCTCAGTTCTTTATGTTTTGTTTTGGGATTTCTTTTAAATATTTCTATTTTTCATTCTGTAACTCTGAGCTGACATTTTCTACACTATGTTTGAATGCTACCCGAAGTAAGCTATTAGGGCTCCTGTATGATATATGGGACAGGAAAGAAGTGCAAAAAAATGGTGCAAGCCATCATGCAAGCTGATAGATGGGTAAGAAACATGGGGTTCCATTGTCAAAAGCTGTTTCTCAGGTGAAAGAGAATGGGTACCTGCCCTCGATGACTGTAATGACATCATTCATCTGGATGTGGAGCTTGTCTGGTTCCTGGAAATCCTGAAGGGCGCGCATATCTGTTGGCCGAGCCTGGAGTACAAATGAGAAAAACATTTCATCCAACTTGTACTTAGCCTACAACTGTGCCATAGTGACACAGGTTTCCATCAGTGAAGGCTGAAATAAACTATATTCACTTTGTCTATGATGGTAGGATTAAAAATTGCTAGAAAAGCAGGTTATTCTATAGGTCAGTGCTGTCCAACTTCTGTGGTACCGAGGGCCAACATTGTCTGTGGCCTATGTGGTGGAGAGCCGATAATGGAAGTCAGTGTTGGCCACTCCCCCTTTTAGACCACACCCACTGTAAACCACACCCATATTACCACAAGAACTTTTAAGATCATATCCACATTAACGGTGGCAGCACTCAAAAAACCAAATGTTTGGTGCTCGCTGCAGGGAAATTCCTCATCACTATGTGAAAAATTTAAGTCATGTTAAAACATACCCTTAAATCCATATGCCTCATCCTTCCCTGTGGATAATACAGCAACCCCCCAACACATGATTAAACACCTTAGGGGCCCTTAACAACAATTTCCAAATGCTAACACACCCCAAGAACAAATCCCTAACAGGCTTACATCCCACAGGTAGCGTAGGGCAAGTAGAGAATGGCACACACAAGCAGCACTGGGCAAGCAGAGAATGGCACACAAGCAGCACTGGGCAAGCAGAGAATGGCACACACATGCAGCACTGGGCACACAGAGAATGGCACACACAAGCAGAGAATGGCACACACAAGCAGAGAATGGCACACACACGCAGCACTGGGCAAGCAGAGAATGGCACACACAAGCAGAGAATGGCACACACAAGCAGAGAATGGCACACACACGCAGCACTGGGCACACAGAGAATGGCACACACAAGCAGAGAATGGCACACACAAGCAGAGAATGGCACACACACGCAGCACTGGGCAAGCAGAGAATGGCACACACAGGGAGGGAAGGCCGAACAGAGCAGGAGACAGGGAAAGCCATCATTCTAATATGTACTACATACAGTGACACAGTGCTGGTGCCCCATTAGCATTTTGAATTAGGTGTGAACAGGTGAACAATGTCAGTCTGGGTCTCAGGTGTGAACAGTCCAGGCCGTTAGGACATAAACAATAGAGGGGTCACAAGTGTGAACAATACAGGGGGATCACGGTTGTGAACAATACAGGGGAATAGTCTGAATTTGAGGTTTAAACAATGCAGACACAGCATGTGGGGGGCCGCAGACGGGGGGGGGGGGCAGCCCGCGGGCCGCCAGTTGGACATCCCTGCTATAGGTTAATATTCTATAGATTTATAAATTGTCACAAGCCTGCTGTGCCTGAGAATAACTGTGAAATAACTGTTTGAATGAAACTTCACATCCTTTTATTTGTACAATCAATTTACCTCCACCAGGAAGTCTCTAAGTGCCACAAAGGTTGGCCTGTCCTCTGGCTTATGAGCCCAACACTGTAACATTACATTATAGATGTCCTGTGGGCTATCTTCCGGCCGTACCAGTCTTTCGCCTTCCTTATCAATCTTATGAAGAATCTAATATTAGAAAAATGGGTGAATTGCTGTAAAATCATAGATACTTAACTCAAGCAGAATAACCACCCAGCCCCAAAACATAAATAAAGCAAAGGGCAGAATTACAAGAGAGCTGGCCATTCTTAGTGATGCTGATGTAACCTCATACTAAGCTCCTATGTTGTTTAAGAAATTAAGAGGCTTTATTTTTCCCAGAAATTCCAGCTATGTTAAATTTTGTATTGCTGATCCTGTGGCTCAACATCTGATCTTACCTGGCTACCATTGAGACCTATCCACGGCTCTTGCCCATACGTGAACATCTCCCACAGCGTCACTCCAAACATCCAGGTGTCACTGGCATGAGAGAAAGTTCTCGTCTTTAGGCTTTCTGGTGCACACCTACATTAAAAACAAACAAACAAAAAAAACAGAAGAAAATCAGTAAATCTAATATATTAAAAGAGAAAAAAAACACTTATGTACAGAGTACAAATTTTACCTAAATTACTAAATAAGAGGAAAAGAGATTTAGTATCTCAATGAAAATTATGTCACTAACACTGGATTAAAAAAAAAACTATAAAACTTTTAGAACAGAGTAACTACTGTCCTTTTTTGATACATTTAGAAAACTAAAAAAAACACGTTCCATTTTGCTGGTAAATATTTGTCATGCCTGTTCTCCGCCCCAGCAAGAAACTCACCAGGCAAATGGAACTTTGCGATGTTCCTGCATGACATAGTGATCATCATTCTTGGGTAATGCCCTCATAAGGCCAAAATCTCCAATCTTCACCAAGTCATTTGAGGAAAGCAGAATGTTCCTTGCTGCTAAGTCCCGATGAATAAAACGTTTGGATTCCAGGTAAGCCATACCATTGGCAATCTGAATGGCATAGTGACAAAGCGTGGAGATAAGGAAGTAACCCTGGTTCTTTCTAAGACGATCCAGAAGACAGCCCATGGGTGCTAGCTCTGTGACCTAGAGGGATAATAGAATAGAATGTGCTAATAAAGCAAAGAATCAAAGTGGGTATTATTAAAAAACCTAGTGAGGCTACTTTTAAAATCCATGTGATGGATATTTTGCACAGAACCTATATGATGATCATGTGATGTACCTACCTAGCACACTGGTAGATAGCTTTATTCACTATTTAGGTTGTGCTTATTCTAAAATGATTTAGTTCCAGTGTTTCCTGAATACTATGAATGTTTTACCATTCCATATTAAACAGAAAACCCAAAAACATCTGCATAACATAAAAACTCCTTGTAGTGGTTACCCTGGTACAGTTATGCATAGTACTGTAGCAATACTGACCACAATTCAAACAATATTGCACATCTCTTTACACACAACTCTTACACAAATCTCACCATCTTCATAGGGTGTGTAAGGACCACTCCATAGAGCCGGATGAGATTAATATGATCAAGGGAATGCATTGCGTTGACCTCTCGGATAAAGTCATCCAGAACATCTGGCTGGGTCAAGACATCGGTCTTTAGGCACTTAACGGCTACATTAAACTGAACAAAATTGAGACAAGATAAATTATTTTCTCATGAAATTAGAACATGAAAACATATTTCTCAGCAAATTAGAACAAGCAAAAACGGTCTCAGTGGGATACCCCTCAAGCAAGAGGCTGGACACACACTCTGGGCATTCAATAAAGTAATTTGAGTAATAGCCTTACAATAAAGTACCGTTGTTATCCCACCAACCTGTGTGTAAAATTACATCTAAAAAGGGTATATGAAATGATTGAACATTTTATAACAACATTCCACAAAATATTGCTCATCCCAGACCCCAATGCAGTCGTCAATATAACATCAGAAACTGGATTATCATCTCCAAAAACAAGGAGTCACTCCAACCAACCCATAATCAGGTTGGCATAGGTGGTGCAAATGAAGCCCCCATTGCAGCTCCACGTCTCTGTAAATAAAACCTGCCATTAATCCAAAAATAGTTGGAAGGTAACAAGAAAAATGAATCATATATATGATGAAATCTATCTGGGCATTGGGAAAAGATATTCGATACCATATAAAGAGAAGCCCACTTTATGCTCATTGAATGAATATATTATTGGATGAATATAAAGCGAACATCAGCACAATACAGCTGAAATGTGACAGTGTCAACAAAAACCTGAAAAAAATGAAAAACTACCATTTGAATGGATAGAAGAATAGCCAAAATGGCAAAAACATAGCCAATGATCAGCTCCAGGAAGATCGAAGAAGGTCTAAAGTTACCTGTGAGTACTGTTACAATTAGAAGATGCCTATGTGAAGCCAAGCTTTCGGCAAGAAGCCCCCACAAAGTGCCATTGTTAAAAGATAAAAAAAGACGTGCTGAAGAGGTTACAATTTGTCAAAGAACACATTGACTGGCCTAAAGAGAAATGGTGCAACATTTTGTGGACCGACGAAAGCAAGATTGTTCTTTTTGGTTCTAGGGGCCACAGTCAGTTTGTCAGATGACCCCACTGAATTCAAGTCACAGTACAGTGTGAAGACAGTAAAGCATGGTGGCACAAGCATCATGATATGGGGAGGTTTCTCATACTATGGTGTTGGGCCTATATATCTTATACCAGGGATCATGGATCAGTTTCAATACATCAAAATACTTGAAGAGGTCATGTTGCCTTAAGAAGAAATGCCCTTGAAACGGGGGTTTCAACAAGACAATGACCCCAAACACACCAATAAACATGCAACATCTTGGTTCCAGACCAAACAGATTGATGTTATGGAGTGGCCAGCCCAATCCCCAGACCTTAATCCAATAGAAAACTTGTGGGGTGACATCAAAAATGCTGTTTCTGAGACAAAACCAAGAAATGCAGAAGAATTGTGGAATGTAACAGGTGCCAGAAGTTGGTCGACTCAATGCAACACAGATGTGCAGCAATTCTCAGAAACCGTGGTTATACGAAAAAATATTATTCCAGTGATTCAAAGAAAAGCAAAATCTTTTTTTTTTCCATTTATACATCGAAAGTACAGTATGGGTTTATAAAGAAAGCAGAAACTGCTATTATTTGGAACATCCTAATATTTTCTTTTTTTGCTTTCTGTAAAGGAATAACACAAATTTGATAAATGTTTCTTCATGTTTTGATTTGGAATAGAATGTGCAGTGCAGCTATTATAAGGATGTTGAGCTTTATTCGCTTTTTAAACACACTGCTACTATTCTGAACATAACTATACATATATCCTCATATATACACATAATGACTGGTAAATATACAAAACAGACAAAAAGCCTGTGAAAAAATTAAGGTAATTGGGAAACAATCTGTTCAGAAGATAAATGAAAATGGATTACAGGTTTAGACTTTAGACTTGGAGCCTTGTGATGTGGTACCTACCAATGTGCCATTTGGTGTGTTCCATTCTCCTCTTCGCACCACTCCAAATGACCCATCCCCGAGCTTTTCAAATATGGACAGGTTCTTTTCACTAATCAAGCAAGTGAGTGCTTGCTGCCCCTCAAGTGTTGGTGGGCTTGGGGGCTTCCGGAAAGTACTTTGGGGCTGAGATGCAAATTCTGATTCTGGCCGCTTGCCAATAAACACCTGAAAGGAAATTTTAAGATTTATTACATTGGTTTTAAATTGTATGATATGTCTGTCACATGTATGTTTGCCTTTTATATTTTAGTCTTACACTTTAAGAAGGGAATGCAATTGCTTGTCTGTCATAGGTCAAAAAAGCTTAAGTGCTAGATCACTTGTACTGGACTGATAGTTCTGTATGTTGTACGTTTCTGGGTTCTGGCCAATTCCATGTTGCCTAACAACTTACAATGAATTAGTCAGTGTTCAGAGGGTTAAAGGGGAACTCCACCCAAATAAAACAAAATACAAATTCCCAATGAAGGAAAATGCAAGTTAAGCAGCTTACTTTAAAGCTGCCCAGTGGTTTTATTGCTATTAAAAGCAGTACTGTATCTGCCTGTGCCTTACTATTCTCTATTGAAGACATGTAGCAGTAGGAGTAGTGATTCTCTGTTACAGAACTGTTAATCAAAGAACATACAAGGTATTATGGGAGTGGGAGTTGGAGTTAGAGTATCTAGTTGACAGTAAAACATATATTGTAAAATGTGTACTCTTAGGGAAAAAAACACTCCCACATAAAATATACAGTTTTTTTAACATGAATAAATATTCCTTCTCTACCCTCCAACCCGACCTTATCCCTCACCAGGTTGATATATGGGCCTCTTTGACACACACCTTCATAGCACAAAAATCAGATTAATGATATAAAATAACTTCCTCTGCCTCTGCCACAAGTCTTTTGTATAATTCCCAATTATACATGCAAAGCTAAAGTAGAACCTTTTTCTTACGACCGTAATGATGGTAAACTGAAACACCTTTATTAATGGAAATCAAGAAAATGGGACAACAGGCTGCATAGCAATAGTGTGATATGGAAGGTCCCCACGCGAGGTGTGCATGTCAAGCTCTCAGGAACATAATGCTGATTGCATGAGGTATTTCCTGGAAATGTGCATCAAATCTCTCAAACCGGATTAAGAGCTTCCGCCATCTGATAGTCCTGCAGCTGGATCAATCCATACCTCTTAGTCACTGTACCTAGAAAGGAAATCCTGGGACAACTGCTGACACTTGTACAGTGTATGTGTCAACAAATTTAGACTAGCACTGTGGAAAGACACAAGATACTCTGAGTGGGTGGGTTCTATTTTCAGAGTAACCCCAGACCCAAATATTCTAACACTGCAGACAGAGGATTGAGGCAAAGTTTAGGAGGAAAAGAAATTAACCTCTGACACACTAAGCAGTTTTCATAAATCATTCAGGCAGGGTTTTGTTTTATGCATTCCATAGGATTTGTTTCTGTATAAGCCTGCTTGCCTAGTAGATGTTTACTCAAAAACAGATAACACAATGGCAGCTTCTAAAAACAATATTCATGCACTAAATACAGGATTCAGTTTAAGGTTCAGCCATATCCCAGCATATACCAACTCAGAAGCCTTAAAGGGGTTGTTCACCTTTGGTTAACTTTTAGTATGAAGTAGAGAGTGATATTCTGAGACAATTTGCAATTGGTTTTCATTTTTTATTATTTACAGTTATTAAGTTATTTAGCTTTTTATTCAGATTATCTTGCAATATCAGCAATCTGGTTGCTAGGGTCTAAATCACCCTAGCAACCATGCACTGATTTGAAAAAGAGACTGGAATATGTATAGAAGAGGGACAGAGAAGAAAGATAAGTAATAAAAAGTAGCAATAATGATACATGTGTAGCCTTACAGAGCATTTGTTTTGAGGTGGGGGTCAGTGACCCCCATCTTAAGGCAGGAAAGAATCAGAAAAAGAAGGCAAATATTTAAAAAACTATAGAAAATAAATAATGAAGAACAATGGAAAAGTTGATTAGAATCGACCATTCTATAATAAACTAAGAGTTAAATTAAAGGTGAACCACCCCTTTAAAGCTATGTTTGCAATTTTCATGCATTCTTATTTAGATTTGACTGTGCCTCTGTATTTTTAATATGCAAACTAGGGCTTGGCAGAGAATTCAGAATTCCGTTAATTCCAAAACGTGTGGATTCTGTTCATTGTATGTATGAAGGGGCTGGTGTGAGTGTGTTTATATACATGTGTGCTGGGTTTTACTTGGAGGGGCTGAACTTGATAAATTTAGTCTCTTGCAACCAAACTTAAAGGAGAAATTAACCTGTGGGGAAAAAACCCCGTACCCCCCACCCCAGGTAGACCTCCCTCCCTCCTCCCCCCAGGCTAACTACCCCCCCCCCGGGAAATACTCCCGCGTTAAAATCGCTCGTCGAGTCCTACCCTTAAAGCTCCCTGCTTTCTCACTAGAGCTCCTGAGCTAAGGGTAAGTGCACAATGATCTTACTTCTCACACTAGTCACACTGTTCACCGAGGGACTTGATTTTAAATCTACTACAAACTTACATTGCTCACAGTTAGTATAAGACTCACGTACAACAAGAGGCCTTGACATGGCATATGAGCCTACATATTTTGGCCAAAGTGTAGTACTAACACCTAATTTTTGTAATAATTATTTTTAAAGGCAAACCATGCCCTGGCAATCTTTCTTCTTCTTTTTGTGTATTGGCTTTTTATTGTTTCTGGCAGCTGGTCAACTCCAGATTGTGGGTTAAACCGAGCACTGGAAAACGAGTGTTTCTAGCAGCTGGTTAATGCCATGATGTGGGTTAGACCGAGCACTGACGATTTTTTTCAGTGTTGCATAGAAAGTATAGCGTATACCAGATCCCTCCAACAAGGTTATTAGTCACCTCCGATATTCTTCTTTTCAAGAGTTCCTTCTATAGCCGCATGTAAAAACAATAAGGGGCAGATTTATCAAGGGTCGAAGTGAATTAGAGGGAATTTTCGAAGTAAAAAAATGTGAAATTCAAAGTATTTTTTTAGATACTTCAAACATCGAATAGGATACTGTGACTTCGATTCGAAGTAAAATCGTTCGAATGTTCGACCATTCGATAATCGAAGTACTGTCTCTTTAAAAAAAACTTTGACTTCAATATTTTGCCAAATTAAACCTGCCAAAGTGCTATGTTAGCCTATGGGGACCTTCTAGAACAGTTTTCTAAGTTTTTTGAAGTCAAAGAAAAATCGTCCGATCGATCGCTGAAATCCTTCGAATCGTAGGATTCAAAGGATTTAATCATTCGATCGAACGATTTTACTTCAACCACAGAAAACCCTAATTCGATGAAAAAAGTTTGAATTCGACATTCAAAGTATTTAAATTCGATGGTATTTTTTACTTCGAAATTCGACCCTTGGTAAATCTGCTGTTGGGACAATAAAGAGTGGATATACTTCCTTGCTCTTGGAAGAAGCCTTGTAGGCGAAACGCATCAGTGGTGACGGAGGAGTGCGGAAGAGTTTGGTGAGGAGACATGCACAGTATACACTGAAGGATGCTAAGGAACTGCGTCTACTTTTAATGTCTTTATATATGGCTATACAAGGAACTGTTATGAGTTTAATTTTAATTATATATTAAAGCATTGGAAATGTGTCCTTAGGACACTAAGGAAACTGCAGTTACCACTGCAGGGAAATTTTATTGTTTTTATATTATCTTTCCTGCGACCAGTGGTCGAACTACAGATCTAGAATATCTAGTCGGTATGTCGTTACAATAGCTTTTAATGCAATCAATGCCTGTAATCCAGTTTTTGCTGAATATTCTAGCTGGCTCTGCTTTTTCACCAGAGCTAATCTTATAAACAGCTGCAAAGACTCAATAAATAACAAAAGTGTATATTTTTAAATATACATCAAAATGTAAATATTTCATTGAATGTGATAGGTATGTGTTATATTAAGACTAAGATGTTGGCATGAAAATTTTATAATAAATAATATTGTTACATCTCTGTGTTTCTAAGGCAGCTAATGAGATATCCAAAGAAACACTGGTGGACTGATATAATCTAAATAAATATTTAAACACAATATTACACAAATAAAACAAACACTACTGCAGTTAATGTAGGGCATAAGAAAAGACAAGAAACTTTAGATTGGAATGTTACTGAAATATACACCATAGAGCATCTTACAAGTGAAATATAGCTATCCAAATCAGCTAAAATGTTGTAAAGACTACACATACCTTGCTCATCCAAGATTTGCGTTTGCAAATTGCCTTTCTTCTCTTTACAGCATCCAACAACCTCCTCTGGCCTGTAAAAACACACAGGCAAAATCTTAAGTGCCTACTAACTGGTTTGGAAGCTTAACACAGAAACAGACTGTACAATGACAGGCCAAAACTGCAATGGTGTCTAATCAAAAGTTTTTTTTAAAGAAAAGGAAAGTATGTTTGGGCCTGTCCATGCCTACACAAGAGATCTCTGGGTAATACAAGTATGCTGAAGTTGTGGTGCTTTTAGAGAAAAATTTATGACTGGTACATTTTTTACCCTGATGATGAGCACTGGCCCAAGGAAAAAAACTAGCAATTGAATTCACTGGGGGATGCCTATGTTTTATATCGTTTGTAAAAATGTAACCTATAAGGGCAGAGACACACGTGGAGATTAGTCGCCCGGCAACAAATCGCCTCTTTTTCAGGCGACTAATCTCCATGCAATTTCCAGTCGGCTAGAATCTAAATCGCCAGCGGGATGGCATTTGGAGCGCTATGTTTTCCGAAGTCGCCTGAACTTTCCTTGTGAGGCAACTTCGGGCGACTTTGGAAAACGTACCGCTCCAAATGCCATCCCGCTGGCGATTTAGATTCTAGCCGGCGGGAAGGCAGTTCAAGGAGATTAGTCACCGAAGAAGAGGTGATTTGTCGCCGGGCGACACGTGTGTCTCTGGCTTAAAGGCTGGAGTGACTTCTAATGTACCATGCCAGAACACTACTTTCTAATTTTTATCTCTTTTTCCTGTTAGTTAGTTAATTGAAAGGGGCCACATGGGGCATAATTGGTTAGTTAATTTACTTTTGGTCCTTAGCATGCAGGTCAGATTCTTAAGCAAAATCATTCAACACTTATGTACCATGTGGCCACCTTTCAAGTCACTGAGGTTAGAAACATATAAACAAGGAAGTAGTGTTTTGACTATTCCATTCACTCCAGACTTTATAGAGTACACTTTTGGCTAACTATATTGAAAACATTTTTCCATGTTGCACAGCCTATTTACCCAGTTCTATTTTTACACTGAACAGTTCCTTTAAGGAATTTGCAGTTATAAAATATGAAAATTATGTTAAAAGACATAACTATCAAAACAAAGCTGAAGCAGGTCAGGGGCAAATTGGTCTTCTTAAGCAATTACACAGGAATCAGTGAAGAATTTCTAGTACACAAATATCAGGAATAACTTTACCCCAGACCTTTAGACTTGGAAACACAAAACAGAAAAGAAGAGTCCCATAGAAGCAAGGGTGATGAATCTGAAGGACATGACCAGTGTAAGGCTGTATACCTGGTCGGCCCATCCCGATCTTCTCCAGGTCCTCATTCTTGACGTAATCAAAGTGAGAAAGCCTTGTGATATTGAGATCGTCACGGATTCGCAAGAAGTACTGTTGCAGCTGCACCTCGCTCAGGAGCTCCAGAAGCCACTCTGAGCCTTCATCTGACTGCATACTATTACCAAACCTCTGCATTTATAAGAAAAGAGAGAAAAGAGGTTAAAAGAAAACAATCAAAGCCAAAGGACAAATGCCAAAGGAGCTGGCGTGTGCTGACAGGTACAGTAGCATATTCACGGATCCACACACACTCTATTTATCTGCAGTCGGGTACGTGCCCCTCTTTTTATTAATTTTTCACCACAATGATCATTATCCGAAGTAGAAAAACCTTCACAAAAATGTTTTACCCACGGTTAAATCTGCACTACCGTGGACATTAGACCTCCTGAAAATGCCACCCCTTTCACTAGAATAACCCAGTGAATATCATTAATCATAATGATTTGGATTAATCGTGGGGAAAATGCAAAGGAAGGCATTTTTTCCTGCTGTGTATAAGCCAAATCGCCACAAAGTAATGCAATTTACTTGCAGCAATTCTAAGGTTAGCCAATGTGATGGGAATTTTAGGAGATTTGTTGTACACAGTAGCACATTTTTACCACAGGCCATTGTCCTAAATTGCAGTGGGGCGGGGACTGATGTGAATCATGTAAAATGTTTCTGGCTTAGAAATAACAAAAAATAAATGTGCAGTATAGTGATGTGTGAGCCGGACCGACACCTGACAATGCCGACTTCCGGGTGCAACTTTTATAGATGCGCGCCTGTTCACCCTGCCCCTTTTGTGACATCATCAGCAGGGTGGTTGGACTATAAAAGGAACCCCAGAAGTCGGGCTTGGGTGGAGGGAGGGTGGATATCAGGCATCACTAGTGCAGTAATAGCAGAAATCAGAAAGGGGCAAATACTTTTTTCACATCACTGTATATGGTCTAAGATAGCTCTGTCTGAAAGTATTTTTGAGCTTTGATCTGTACAAAGTTGCCACGGTCATAAATTAAGAATATGATATCCTTCCAGTAATACCTAGTGGAAATGAATGCACGCACACACACTCTGATTCCCAGAGAAGACAACCGGGTGGCAAATTTGGTATGCAAAAAGGATACCTCAGCACATCCCAGAAGAAAAATAAAAATAGAAAAATAACTGTTTATTTATATATAGATGGAGCAGACTTTTGTTGACATATCTGGTATTCATACTGTACAGCATTTGTGTTAGGAAGATGGTATCTGCCAGATTGTCATACAAGCTAAAAACATACAAATATATGAAACAGATTTACTTTGGTTCTGTAGATAATTGCTTTGTGTAAAAACAACATAAATATTTCACATAAATCTAGTGGAAAACAAAGACTGGAGCACAACTGTAGTCAAATTTTAGCGTCTGGTGTACAAATCAAAAGAATACAAAATCTGTGTTGGATTATGAGCCATGGACCTGGGCTGCCTTCCATTCTGTTTTGGCAGTCTAAAACCAAGTGAGGATACGACTGAACACACACTAATGGGTGGTTGAAAAATGATTTTATTACAACACTCTGGAGGCTGATAAATGAAAGGACAACACAAACAGCTCAACATTAAACAGCACTACGTTATGGCTGCAGTGGGGAAAGGTCTGGTAAAAACAACATCAGCTGCTAATAATGTGTTGTGTTGCTTTACATTCCTGAGTAGTTACTATGTGGATTAGAAGCCTATGAACTCAGTATATAGTTTTGTTTTACCAAAAATTGTTGACATTTACTTCTTAGGGACTGATATTTCACTGTCCATTTTATCAAAACAATTTTAAAATGTTGTAGAACAAATAAGCAATTTCTTTTACAAACTGCTTACAGGATGGTATGACCATCCACTACTTGGGCCTTATTCTGTCTATTTGAATTTCTCCATTCAGTGACTGCTAATTAAGATTGTTATTATAGTATAAAGTACTTACGGCAAAACAAAGTGGATAAGTGGAATCAGGCATCGCCAAAACTGAGTTGGCTGCAATCCTAATTAATGTCAACTATAAAGCTATTCTCAAATTTGCTCAACCTCTTGAGGGTATTTTAATATGTGGCTACTTCCACTATGGCTTCTGGATCTGTAGTCTGACAGCAATTCATTTTATAGCATTTAGCAAATATAATTCGCACATCTGGTAGATGGGACCCAGAGTACACCGTGTACAGTGCTCAACTAAGGCTAATAAAAAAAACAAAATCATTCACATTGGATAGGAACAAGTAACAATTTTAGAGAGCTGGCATTTTCTAATGTTTTGTTAGTAGACACACAGTAATGTGAAATGCTGGCTCTTTCCACAGCACTGATAAGCACAACAAAAACCATTGCAAGTATGCAATGCTTTGGACCAGGGGTTTTTCATATAAAAGCTATTTCCATAATTTGGATTATTTTGCAACCACTATAAATGTATGGAACTAACCATCAAGTACAAAGGAATGACTAATGATTACAGAGAAAAATGTAATTGGTAACAATTACAATTATATGCTCTAAATAGGATCTATGCAATATGCAAGATGGCCTTCCTGTAATTTTAGAAATCCCATAGTTTTGGCTCAGAAGAGAAAACGAAATTCCAATTCTCACAGCTATTTTGGTATCAGCCTGGTTTCATTATTACAACAATGATTCCTTAAAGAGCCACAATTACAAAGTAAATCTACATTTACAATTTTTATCTGATCATCCAGCATTTACAAAACCATTTTTGTCAACAAATCTCCTATTTTATAAAGAAAATGTAATCATTTGCCATTTGACTCCTGTGAGTCTTGCCATATTTCTGTAGAGCCACTGATTTTGTTAGGTTGCCAATCTTAATTTGGTTAGGTTGCTGAGCCATACTGGACAAATTCCGATCATTGGCCCAGGGGTCCACAACTGAATCGCACTGTAGAAGCATGGGACCTGTTTGACAAAGACAGCATCAACACACAGATGTAACCATAACCTGCACCACTTAACATACGGCCATATTGTGTCAGCCCAAAAGAACAGAAAATTACAAAATTGCCCAGAAACATGTACAGCAACCCTGATAATATTTGTCTGTTTGGCAATTTTTCAGCCCAATTTCAACTTAAATGGCTACTCCCATGACTACAGAGCAGCTTCATTAAGTAAAATGCAGTCATATTTTGGTAGCTACATTAGTTGATACATTTCTCAGCAGTAGCAACCCCTTTAACTAGTATAGGTAACAGTATGTTATGCAACCAAACCCTTTTATTATTTGCAGTTAATGGTCCTTTAAAGACACATTTCACATACAGACATATAGGGTTATGTAACAAAAGACACCAGGGGTCATTTATGTTTCCATGGGATGCATGTGCTGGAGCACTAAGGGGCCCAAGAGCCTGCTATTTAGTGCTCATGTAACAAGCATTTTCACCCCCATGGAAATTTAGCATGTGAAGCACAGAAAAGATCCTCCTGGTGTTCCCTAACTTGTACGTTTAAATAATAAATAAGTTAGAGAGTGGGGGGGTGCATAAGTGCCTCCCCCAACCACCCATGTCCCATATAGTGATGCCTAATGCAAGCAGCAATCAATTAAAGGGCTAACTGCAAATCATTCTGCTCCAAAACACCCATGCAACAGAAGAATGCATCGTGCAAAGTACAACAAAAATGCACATTTGCACATTGCATTCTTCAATGATATGCCCAGCTACTAAGTTAGCCCAGGTGCAGTAACCTATGGAAACCACTTATCTGGTAGCATTTACTGACCACCTATTTAAAATCAAACATCTTATTGGTTCTATGAGTTACTGCACCTGGACAACTAATTTTCTGACTGTGCAGTTTCACATATTTATACTTACTTTATATATATTAAAGCGAGAGAAAAAGGTAATGGAATTGGTCCACGCTTGGAGACGCTTCATATTTGTAATGCTTAGTTCCACACAAAATAGCCAGGGAAAGTAGAGATGATATATCCAAAGTTTTTGTCAAAGTTTTCCAAACATTCCAAGCAGAAGTAATGAGGCAACAGCAAGCCGCCCTTGGATATCCCACAATATTTACTTCTGTTTGTGGCCTGTATGCACTAATCATCTTCTTAGCAGGAAGGAAAGGGAGGAGAAGAGAACAGACAAGGCTGTTTTTGGCTTTGCACCCTAAAATGTAGCAATTGGGAAACCCAAATATTCCAAACCAAGTACAATATCTTCATCTTCTGTTTTGCTTATTTATAAATGAAAGAAGTTTATAGTCGTAAACAATGCAGATATACATTTGGCCCCAAAAGACATCAAACAGCTGCCAGAAATATCCATTCTACTAAAGTAATCCACAGATTCCAGAGTTAATAAAAGGCACTTGTAATCAGACTGTAAACTTGGAGGGGAGAATCAAAAACAAAAGTCAAGCGGTGAGAAGAGAAGAGGGAGTTCATCACAGAAGCAGTGCTTTCCCTGTGTCCCATCGCATTGATGTGCATTATAATCATTTTCCTGGAATACATGCTGCAGTCTTCACCCCGTGCAAAATAACAGTCTTCCAAGCATTTTTGATGCTTCACTTGGGCTCCCTCTGATATCTGGGGAGAGCAGCTTTAAAGCCCTGACAGCTCAGAAACGAACAGTCTAGATTGTGACATCCACTCTCTAGTAAACAGGACCCTCTGTTACGAAATAACGCCCAACTGCCAGCTGGAAAAGCTAGCAGAGTCTGAAATGGGCTGTGAAGGTAATTACAAATCCGTTTTGTAAGACAATTAAAGATTGTGGGGAATCCATCAGAGCAGAAATAAGAAAGTGGAATGGCTTCTCTAGGGATCATGTGTTTATAACTTGTGCAGCGTTTGTTCGGAGAGAATGCCAAGCTGATCTCATAACGTGGCTCTTTAATTTACAGTCCTCAGCAGCAGCTTTGTATCCCAGTCGTCTCTCAGCCTCTGACAGGACACTCCAAAATAAGTTGTTCTGGGGGTGTAGCCGCTAGTCCCAGCTCATTCCAAGAAGCACAGTCCTCACGGATTGTGAGTCTGCCCGCTAAATACAGACACTCTATGGTGTTCACATGGCTAACTGTTTGAACCACAGCCAAAGGGTCAGATTTAACTGCAGGATGGAGAGTTAATTTCCTGTGGAAGCCTCCTCTGGGACTTAAAGCAGTCCCTCTTACTCATCTGTCAACATCCCCTTAACTACTTCACTGCCTGAGGAGCCTGGGCAATAGCTGGAGTCCTTTTGTAAAATATTATTTACCTTTTCTATAACCCAGCTAGCTTTTACACTATATTTATAGTAGTCTGGAGCATCCTGACTGCCTGATGCATGGACAGAAAGTTTGTATCTGGATTCTGATTTCAGTAATTTGTTCCTCATAGCAGTTCTCTCTGCCAGTCTGCAAGTGTGGAGTCATAGGGCATACCTCCCAACATTTGGAAAATAGAAATAGGCACAATAACATTTGCTGCAAATAGCTCAGCAAAACTTTTTTGGACCACGCCCATTTTATGGTCACACCCCCTAAATACCACCTTTGTTTTACAAAATTTGGCAGGGTATGGAAAGTTTGACACATTTCTGGCGTTTTAGGGGTCAGGTTTTATGTGTTATTATTACAGTTTTGCTAATGAAGGTGAATTGCCCTGCAAGTCAGTTTCCCCAAGAGACCTGCTTATCTTAAATAGTTACAATTGTTTCTTTCCTTATCTTAAATTGATACAAGTGTATCTATGTGCACCATTCTGGGCTCTCTGCCAAAAGCCTCAATTTTAGAAACCTTGTATCTTTTTCTGGCTGTTTAGTGCAGAAGATCAAAGAGAAAGTCGGGACATTTCAGTAACTCCCGGCACTGCGGGTTGAACTGTCAAAATCGGGACCATTTGGGAGGTATCTCATAGGGGTTTTCTATTTTCTAGGAATAACTGCTGTAGCTGCACTGGGCAGATGCCTCAAGAGACCCATTTAAGTGCAAAAACTTGAACCACGTAATATTGAAACAGACAAGGGACCTGTTATCAAGAATGCTCGGGATCTGGTGTTTTCCGGACAAGGGGTCCTTTTTGTAATTTAGATCTCCATACTTTAAAGTCTATTAAAATAATTTAAACATTTAACAAACCCAGTTCAATGATTTTCCTTTAATAAGGATAATTTATTTCTTAGTTGGCATCAAGTACAAGGAACTGTTTTATTATTACAGAGAAAAAGGCAATCATTTTTAAAATTTTAATTATTTGATTAAAATACAGTCTATGGGAGATGGCCTTTCAGTAATTCAGATAATGGGTTTCCGGATAATGGAACCCATACCTATAGTGGGGGCACCACTTATCCCCTAAAATGTTCTCCTAAATTTCTAAATGGGGTTGGATTTAAAAGTATGTCAATCAGACATGGCACATTGTTCTTCATTATGTAACACAGCACCAGTAGATACATCACTGGGGTCTGTAGTCAAACTTAAGAACTGTCCCCAGAATATCAGGTCCTGGCACTTGAGGGATGGCACTTCTGCATTAGATAAACGTTTCATACGGAGGTCTAAATATCCCTTTAGGTTGAATGCTCTGTCCGTGTGATATGCTTGAGACAAATCTCTTTCAATTAAAATGTCTGAAATGTTGGTAAATCCATGACAAAATGCAGATGTGCATAAAGCTTTACTGCATTTTTCTGAGTATATTACGATCATATTCCCTGGAAAGATACCTGCTAATCGGTTTATCATCCGGCTGTGCGTTATTATAATTGTGAAGAATAACGTTTTAGCATGATTAGCATCTGCAATTCCAATCAGGTGTCATTCTTACACTGCATATTCAACTAAGGCCTTTAACAGCAAATTCTTGGGCAGATCCTAACGGAGCCTGGCATTCCCACGCTAAACATCAACTCACACGTGAGAGCGGATATGCATTTATCCCAACACGTCCTTCAGAATGCCATGTTATGAGAACTTCAGATTTTAACCCTTGCAATTGAGGAAACAAAATTATTTCTCACTGAGATTTAAAAGCATACACTATGGGGGTTATTTATCAAGGTCCAAATTTGCCAAAGGATTTCTTACATAAACATAAAAACATAAAAATTAGATCAACTCCAACTGCCCGAATGGACCTTATTTATCATTTAAAAAGTCAGAAAAAATTGGGTAAAAATGTACAAAAAAATTCATACTTTTCGAGCAAAGCTCCGCAAATACTATGAATTTTTCTGACTTTTCTGACTTTTTGGTCCAAAATCCTCAAAATTATTGGATATCAGTACAGACAGCAGTGCAGACATTGGAACCTTCCCCATTGACTTATACAGAACCTCGAGAGCTTTGAGATGCTGGATTTTTAAAGGAGAAGGAAAGGTTAAAACTAAGTAAGCCTTATCAGTAAGGTCCACCTAAATACACCAGTAAACCCTCAAAGTAATGCTGCTCTGAGTCCTCTGTCAAAACAAACACAGCATTTCTTTTCTTCTATTGTGTACTCATGGGCTTCTGTATCAGACTTCCTGTTTTCAGCTTAAACCTCCTTGCCCCGGGCGTGAGCATGCTCAGTTTGCTCCTCTCCCTCTTCTCTGCTGTAATCTGAGCCCAGAGTAATGAGTAAGCAGGGAGTTACTCGAGAGACTCAGGCAGGAAGTGGTGTCACACCAAGCTAATATGGCAGCTGCTATCCTAAACAAATAGAGAACATCTAGAGCTTTTTACTCAGGTATGGTAAAGCATTCTGCAGAATAAATACACTATTGCAGCTAATCTATTGGCAATAAAATGTCTCCATAGCTTTCCTTCTCCTTTAAGACCATCATAGTTTTTTTTTTTAGTCCGAAAAACACGAATTATTCGAATTTCGGATATTCGGAGCATAATAAATAACCCCCTATGTTTTCTATGAGAAAATAAGAAGCTTATTTTAAACGGGTCAGTAACTCTTTGTGAACTTTTTGAACGATTTAGGCAGTGGTATTAGAAGAACATTTGCAATTGGTCTTCATTTGTGATTATTATCCTCTAGTTAGAATTTATTCGAACTTGTGATGTTAGGATTTACTTTCCATGGCAATGAGACAGTCGTTTGGAAACTCAAATGGAAATTTATATGAGGGGGCATTAAGAGAAAGATATAGCAATTTAAAGAAAATCAATGTTTTTTTTTTTTTTCATTGAGGACAGTGAGCCTTTGTGGCCTTCCCACAAATCCAGTCCTGGTTCTATTTAGTTCAGGAGCACAATTTGATGGTTGGGAGTTAAACGTAGAAACTCTACTTGTATGAATTAACCTCAGATTGAGCAAAGAAACAGGAATAACAACATTGAACCTTGTGGCCAGTGATAAAATGGCAAACCCCTTAAGGGAACAAAATACTGTACTACAGCTAGCAGGGATGGCACATGTACAGAAGCACTATCTGTAGGTGAATTAAGGTAAGATTTGGAGCTAATGAGATATCTCGCATAAGCTAGCAAATATAACAAGGTGGCTGCTTAAACTGAACATTAAAAGGGTTGGTTCACCTTTCAGTTAACTTTTTGGATGTTATAGAATGACCAATAAGTAATTTTTCAATTGGCCTTCATTTTTTATAGTTTTTCAATTATTTGCCTTCTTCTTCTGACTCTTTCCAGCTTTCAAATTGGGGTCACTGACCCCGTCAAAAAACAAATGCCCTGTACGGCTACAAATGTATTGTTATTGCTAGTTTTTATTACTCATCTTTTTATTTGAGCCCTCTCCTATCCATATTCCAGTCTCTCATTAAAACCAATGCATGGCTGCTACGGTAACTTGGAACCTAGCAACCAGATTGCGGAAAGTGTAAACCTGAAGAGCTGCTGAATAAAAAGCCAAATAACTCAAAAACTACAAGTAGTAAAAAATGAAAGTCAATTGTAAATTGTCTCAGAATAGCTCTCTACATCAAACTAAAAGTTAACTCAAAGATGAACAACCCCTTTAACTGTTATCTTGTTATTAGCTAAGGGGAAATTACTATACATTGAACCTCGAAAAATAGCCAGATCTCCATTCTTGGGAATGGAAGCAAAGCATCATACCAGATAGTCTAACACAGTATCATGTTTCCTGCCTAAATACGACAAGGCATAGAAATGAAATGCTGTTACAAAATGAAAAAGAAACTGAAGATGAATTTTAAATGCATTATAGCAAGCTGGGAAAAATAACCTAAATAAATAGCAGAAATCAAAAAACAAGCAGTGTATGAAGAGGGTGATCAGTACAGAGGTGAGATTCCTTGCTACAGGACAAATGTATAGATGTCAGTGATGGTTTGCAACAAGTAGAAGAAAATCACTAAGCTGTTCTATAGGGAGAAGAAGGAGTTAGTAATGCAGAGAAAACATTTGGAGGACTTTTTAATGAGGATTCAGGAGTAGGGATGTAGCGAACTGCCGTTTTGGTGTTCGCGAACGCCGTTCGCGAACACCGGCAAAAATGCGAACAGTTCGCGAACTTCGAACACCCGCAAAATCGTTCGATTCGAACGATCGAAGGATTTTAATCGTTCGATCAAAGGATTTTCGTTCGAATCGAACGATCGAAGCCATTCGATCGAATGCTTTTCATTCGATCGAATGCTTACAATCGTTCGAACGAATGGAAATCGTTCGATTTTAGCGGTCGAAGGAATCGAATGGTCGAATGGTCGAATGATTTTTATTCGAATCGAACGCGAACTCAAATTGGCGAACGTCGCGCGACGTTCGCGAACATTCGGCGGACGCGAACAGTCGAAGTTTGCGCGAACTAGTTCGCCGGCGAACAGTTCTCTACATCCCTATTTAGGAGATAACAGGAGGAAACAGAAGAAAAGTGGGGCAGAAGAGTACTAGAAAACATGGGAAAAGAAGAGAGAGAGAGAAAAGAGGCAGAAGACCATAGGGGTCATTTATGGCACCTCTTTGTACTTCACTTCATGTAAAATGCTAAAAAAAAAAAAAAAGACAGCAGAAAGAGATTGTCTTTCCAGGAGCAATTATGCCTTCATGACTTCAAGAGGGAGAAGGGAAAAAAGTTTTTTGAGACAGCCAGTGGGACACAATATAGACTTGGTTGCACAATTTGCCAACTTTGCCTTGGGTACCAGGACATCTAGTGCCATCACAGGGTATATATCAATTAGTAAAATAAAAAAAGGTATATATTATCTGGAAACCCGTTATCCAGAAAGTTCTGAATTATAGAAAGGTCATCTCCCATAGACTCCATAATAATGAAATAATTCACATTTTTAAAAATTATTTCCTTTTTCCAGGGATGCACCAAATCCACTATTCATCTGATTCATCTGACTACGGAACCAAATCCTAATTTGCATATGCAAAGGGAGTGGGAAGGGGAAAACATTTTTTACTTCCTTGTTTTGTGACAAAAAGTCATGTGATTTCCCTCCCCACCCCTCATTTGCATATGCAAATTAGGATTCGGTTCGGCAGGGCAGAAGGATTCAGCCAAATTTGAAACCTGCTGAAAAAGGCTGAATCCTGCCCGAATGCCGAACCGAATTCGATACATCCCTACCCTTTTCTCTATAATAATAAAATAGTACAGGTATAGGATCCCTTATCGGGAAACCCGGTATCTAGTAAGCTCTGAATTACAGAATGGCTGTCTCCCATAGACTTCATTTTATCCAAATAATCCAAATTCTTAAAAATTATTTCCTTTTTCTCCGTAATAATAATACAGTAGCTTGTACTTGATCCCAACTAAGATATAATTAATCCTTATTGGAAGCAAAACCAGCCTATTGGGTTTATTTAAAGTTTAAATGAATTTCTAGTAGACTTAAGGCATGAAGACCCAAATTACGGAAAGATCTGTTATCCGGAAAACCCCAGGTCCTGAGCATTCTGGATAACAGGTCCCATACCTGTACCTTGTACTTGATCCCAACTAAGATACAATTATGTAGTATGGAGATCCAAATTACTGAAAGATCCCTTATCCGGAAAACCCCAGGTCCCGAGTATTCTGGATAACAGGTCCAATACCTGTATATCAGTTAGTAAAGGGAGGGATTATGCCATTCACACTCTTATAGTAAGTAAACCATGCAAACAGTATCCTAAACACAGAATTCTAGGCCACAATTCTAAGAATAACTAAACATAAATACCCTCCAAGTATTTAAAAGCACATGTGGTAAACAGTCTTTTTCTCACTTTGAGAAAAATATTGTACACCTACATTTTACAGATATACTTCTGGTCACCTATAAACACCCGAGAACACTACCTTTCTCCTCACCTATTAAGCATTTTTACAATTTAACTAGGCTGATGTTAACTACAGCCCCTGACTGGCCTTCTGCATCTGCCCCCCATACCTCCATTACAACTTGTACTGTGACGTGAACATTTAGAGGTTCATGATTAAGTATCTCTTGTGAGCCAGTATGAATCAGGCCTAGGTGCAATTGCACCCCCTGTTCCCATGTCACATCAATGTTCTTTATCTGTTATTAAAGGGGTTGTCCACCTTTCAGATAACTTTAAGTATGATGTAGAGAGGGATATTCTGAAATAATTTGCAATTGGTTTTCATTTTTTATTATTGAAGGTTTTTGAGTTATTTAGCTTTTTATTCAACAGCTCTTCAATTTGCATTTTAAGCAATCTGGTAACTAGGGCCCAAATTACCCTAGCAACCATGCATTGATTTTAATAAGAGACTGGAATATGAATAGGAAAAAGTAGCAATAACAATACATTTGTAGCCTTACAGAGCATTTGTTTTTTTAGAAGGGGACGGTGACGCCCGTTTGAAATATGGAAAGAATCAGAAGAAAAAGACAAATAACTATAAAACTATGAAAAATAAATAATGAAAACCAATTAAAAAGTTGCTTAGAATTGGTCGTTCTATAACATTCTGAAAGTTAATTTAAAGGTGAACTACCCCTTTAATTCACCAAAGAGCTTTCTCACCTCACTCTAATACAGAAACAGCCCACAGGTTCTTTTGATAACGAAATTAAATATTTTGTAAATGTTACTTTCATCACTTTACCACAGCTCTCTGTCTCTCTCTCCCTCAAACAAAGGTGAGAATATTTTTTTTTTTGTGCTGTGTGCTCCACTTTTAGTGTTTTCTTTCCGTTTTCAAGCACATGTGACATTCAGCACTTGCCCGAGAATCTGCCAAAATCCTGATCCACTGAACACATGACTTGTTTATAGAAGAAATACTTGAAGCCCAGAGTTGCACTGACTACATTTCAGCCTAGTACAATTCATATATAGGGCTCTAAAATAAGATGGAGCTAATCTAGCAGTTATATTCTTATCAGACTCTTGCAAGATTAATTTCTGTGGGTAGCCTGACTGTATGAGGATATATACAGGTGTCCCTGGTTTGTCTATGTATATACAGGCCCGGATTTGTGGAAAGGCCACCAAGGCTCGGGCCTAGGGCAGCAGGATTTTAGGGGCGGCATGGTCCCAACCACACCCACATTTGTTCAGAATTTGCAGGAGATACAATAGCTATGCCCATAGCTCAGGTCGCAATGATGAGTTGTGTATTTCTTGCAAAAATAAGAAATTAGCAATTAATGCAAATTAAATACTGTGCATGCAGTGTATAATAATATGCCTAATGTTAAAGAAGGAGTCTGGTGCCTTCCCCACAGACCTTGCAAACTAAGGGGGTTATTTAATAAAACTCAACTTTTTCTCACTTTATTATAAAAAAAAAAATATTCCACCAAACTCCCAAACCCGAATCCCTTGAATTTACCAAGGACTTTTCTTGAAGAACTCGATGAGAGAAAAAGTCGTAACAAAATAGTACGTCAATTGCGACTTTTTCAAATTGTCACAAGACAAACTTGAATTTGTTGAGTTTGTTGCTGAAAAACTCAAATTATTCCAGTTTTCAAGTGAAAACCAGCATCAAACACCCCAAAACACCTGAAAATCGTGAAGGCAAAAATCATCTTCAAATGTTATTGTGATTGACTTTTACATTAATTCGAAAGGTTTTAGCTGGAGTATTTTCTGATTCTGATTTTTGCTGCTGTGGGGCATATTACTCAACCTTTAATAAAGAGACTCCTATATGTCTGGCCAGATCTATAACAGAGACAAGTCACACAAAAAAAGAGTAATGAGTGTAGCCATTCACCATAGTCTGGCCATTGGTTCATAAGTGCCAAGACTTCATCAGATACTGATCTAGTAGAATTTTAGCTTTGAAGAGGTCGAGGGAAGGTTCCCAAGGGAGGAAATCAGTAACAGCAGTAACTGTCTTGCTGTTAAGGAACAGCAAGACAGACAGAATTCTGTAGTCATCATTGGTTTCTTCATGAAGTACAGCTTCATATATATCTGTGTCCCAGTGATATTAAAGTGAGTAATGTTATTTATGTATACATGTACAGGATCCCATATCTGGAAAGCTGTTACCTGGAAAGCTGTTTATGTATACATGTATAGGAGTCCATTAGTGATGTGCGGCCCGGCACCCGCGGGTTTACCCTGCTCTCCCCGCCTGCCACCGTCAAATGCCGGCTTCCGACTTCTGGGTTCTTCTTTTATAGATGATGCACCTGCTCTCCCCGCCCCTTTTGTGACATCATCAGTGGGGCAGGTCAGCACGGGTCTATAAAAGGAACCCGGAAGACGGGCATGTGCGGGCACGGGTGATGGGAGGACGGGTGCCGGGCAGGGGTGGACCCGCACATTACTAGATCCCATATCTCAAAACCTGTTACCTTTAAAGCTGTTTATGTATGGGATCCCTTATCTGGAACCTGTAATCCACAAATTACAGAAAGGTCATTACTTCTATTAAATAAGAAAACTGTATCTTGTACATGATACCTTGTATTTAAGCTACATGAATTTATAGTGGTGGCAAAAACAATGGAGATCAAAAGTATTGGAAGATCTATTATCCATTAAACAGCAAGCCCCAAGCATTCTGTATAACTGATCCTATATCTCTAAAATAAAACAGAGGTACATTGTGTTGTTGGCTTATGGATGCTGAGAATCTCCGCAGGTAAAACCGTCAAATCGGATGAAAATATGTACAAGGCAATATGTACAACGGCATGATCTGAGTGATTGTCAGAACCCACAATAGGAGCAAAAATACAATATAGGATCTACCTTGCTGCTAAGCTTTTTCTTTTTTTAAACAGAGAAAGGAGAACCAGCAAAGAGTTAATATATACAGAGGTTACAAAAGGTGTACAAACTGGTTTATATTCAGGGCACACTTGAATGCAAAAGGGAGAGAGAGCCCTCCAGTATCTACACACACAGGAAACGGATGCACAGGAATCCCACACATTTATCATCAGGAAACCAGTTTGCAGACATGAGAGAACAATTAATAAACAAAGATAACCGACAGACATAAATATGTTATCAGCATCTTTACCCTTGGTTCTTAATGGCCACACAAGAAACGATCAAACCAAAAAATTGTTATGTATCACACTGGAAGCCAATCTTTTACTGCACTTTTAGAGGATCTAAATCTGGTGGTATGGAGGAGTCTGAAACTGGTCATACACAGAGCACACGGGGGGCTACACACTGTATAGACATCTTCTTATTGTTCCAGTCGTATGTTCAAAATGCCCAAATGATCAGAACAGCTCCTAATTACTTCCTCATCTGCCAATATACCATGAACTGGCTGACATGGTGCATCAACAGATGAAATTCCAGATCCATAGTACAGGTATTGTTATTGTTCCAGGTGTTATCCGGAAACCCGTTATCCAGAAAGCTCCGAATTACGGAATGCCAGTCTCCCATAGACTCCATTTTATCCAAATAATCCAAATTTTTAAAAATGATTTCCTTTTCCTCTGTAATATTAAAACAGTACTTTGTACTTGATCCAAAATAAGATATAATTAATCCTTATTGGAAGCAAAACCAGCCTATTGGGATTATTTCATGTTTACATGATTTTCTAGTAAACTTAAGGTAGGAAGATCCAAATTATGGAAAGATCCATTATCCGGAAAACCCCTGGTCCCGAGCATTCTGGAAAACAGGTCCTATACCTGTACTTCGATATTAGTCATGATCTTTAGTCCATTAGATATGAATCAATAACTGTATGAAACATGTCGTACATTATTATTGGTTTAAGTCACGCCAATGTATGTGGATAAAAAAAATGTAAAATATGATTGACAGAATATCCCCATTGTGTCAGCCTGGGAGCAGACACAGAGTGGATTTCAGTGCAGGAATGCAAGAGAATGCATTTTGGAAGTGAGCCAATAGGTGTTTCTCCACTACATGTAAATGCAGGCCAAGAAAAGCTACTCTATCCGTAGCCAAAGGGAAGGGAGTTGCACACAGAGAGGGGCATGGAAGGGCATGGAAATGTGAGCTTGAACACAGGTGGAGTATTTTTATTGCAGTAAAAAACAAATTACAGGTATGGGATAAGTTAGCCTGAAACCCCTTATCCAGAAAGTTCCAAATTATGCAAATTATGTCCACCATAGACTCCATTATAATCAAATAATCCAAATATTTAAAAATTATTTCCTTTTTCTCTGTAATAATAAAACAGTACCTTTGTAATGAATCCTTATTGGAGGCTAAACCAGCCTATCGGTTTTATTTAATGTTTACATGATTTTCTGGTAGACTTAAGGTATAAAGATCCAAAATACAGAAAGATCCGTTACTATCCAGAAAATCCCAGGTCCCAAGCTTTCTGGATAAAAGCTACAAGGAAAAAGGAAATCATTTTAAAATCTGAATTATTTGATTATAATGGAGTCTTTGGGAGATGGCCTGTCCATAATTCAGAGCTTTCTGGATAACGGGCTTCTAGGTCACGGATCCTATACCTGTACTACAATCTACAACGCTATGAATCATATAAGTATATATATATATATATATATATATATCTGGATAACAGCAGCAAAGTAGCCAGTTTTGCACAGCAGCATATTTTTAAGATTTGATCTGTGTGGGATATGCTTGCTATAGGACATTTCTAAGTCCACTCCAGGAAGAGGTAATCGGGGATAATGTCTGTAGTACAGGGAAGTTAAGGCCAATAACAGACTTAAGAGTTTTAATCATTACTACTTGTAGAGGTGATTAATGAATCCACCCTGTTTTTCTTCCCAATTAAATTAAAGTGTTGGCACATTTCAAGTTCTCTATAGGACTAGACACAGAACTACGTAGTAAATAAGGTTTTCTGTGCGAAAACAATCCCTTATTCTAATGTTAAACACATTTATAGATTTTGACAGTTTAGTTGCTTGAACAACTGGAATTTGCCCAAACCCTGTTCTTCTGAAGTAAGAGGTTTAAAGCTGCTAATAGACCATTTGTGGGCTCAAGGTTTTAAGTGCATGATAATAATTCTAGTACTGCACTAGAAGTGAAGTAGGATTTTATTCAGAAAAAAAGTTTGACTTGACGGATGTTTTTTTTTTTTAATCACAGTAACAATGTTGACAAAATCTTGGCTTATGGTGGTATAAATTCCATAGTGGCACTGACAAATGAATGATGTATTTACAGATGCCTGGAAGAGAAAGATGCCAATATTGTACACTGCAAAAAATAAAATATTTTAGCTGCCACCCAGTTGTGTAACTAGATGTTACTGGGCCCCACAGCAAATTCATTTTAGTGCCCCCAACGTATCCAGAAGTTGTCTTTTTTTATAAATACAGTGGTGTGAAAAACTATTTGCCCCCTTCCTGATTTCTTATTCTTTTGCATGTTTGTCACACAAAATGTTTCTGATCATCAAACACATTTAACTATTAGTCAAAGATAACACAAGTAAACACAAAATGCAGTTTTTAAATGAGGGTTTTTATTATTTAGGGAGAAAAGAAATCCAAACCTGTGTGAAAAAGTAATTGCCCCCTGAACCTAATAACTGGTTGGGCCACCCTTAGCAGCAATAACTGCAATCAAGCGTTTGCAATAACTTGCAACGAGTCTTTTACAACGCTCTGGAGGAATTTTGGCCCACTTATCTTTGCAGAATTGTTGTAATTCAGCTTTATTTGAGGGTTTTCTAGCATGAACCGCCTTTTTAAGGTCATGCCACAACATCTCAATAGGATTCAGGTCAGGACTTTGACTAGGCCACTCCAAAGTCTTCATTTTGTTTTTCTTCAGCCATTCAGAGGTGGATTTGCTGGTGTGTTTTGGGTCATTGTCCTGCAGCAGCACCCAAGATCGTTTCAGCTTGAGTTGACGAACAGATGGCCGGACATTCTCCTTCAGGATTTTTTGGTAGACAGTAGAATTCATGGTTCCATCTATCACAGCAAGTCTTCCAGGTCCTGAAGCAGCAAAACAACCCCAGACCATCACACTACCACCACCATATTTTACTGTTGGTATGATGTTCTTTTCTGAAATGCTGTGTTACTTTTACGCCAGATGTAACGGGACGCGCACCTTCCAAAAAGTTCAACTTTTGTCTCGTCGGTCCACAAGGTATTTTCCCAAAAGTCTTGGCAATCATTGAGATGTTTTTTAGCAAAATTGAGACGAGCCTTAATGTTCTTTTTGCTTAAAAGTGGTTTGCGCCTTGCAAATCTGCCATGCAGGCCGTTTTTGCCCAGTCTCTTTCTTATGGTGGAGTCGTGAACACTGACCTTAATTGAGGCAAGTGAGGCCTGCAGTTCTTTAGATGTTGTCCTGGGGTCTTTTGTGGCCTCTCGGATGAGTTGTCTCTGCGCTCTTGGGGTAATTTTGGTCGGCCGGCCACTCCTGGGAAGGTTCACCACTGTTCCATGTTTTTGCCATTTGTGGATAATGGCTCTCACTGTGGTTCGCTGGAGTCCCAAAGCTTTAGAAATGGCTTTATAACCTTTGAAATTGAACTCAGGTGTGATAAACCACAGTTAAGTTATTTTTTAACAAGGGGGGCAATCACTTTTTTACACAGGCCCATGTAGATTTGGAGTTTTTTTTCTCCCTTAATAACGTAAACCTTCATTTAAAAACTGCATTTTGTGTTCAATTATGTTATCTTTGACTAATAGTTAATGGTTTTTGATGAGCAGAAACATTTAAGTGTGACAAACATGCAAAAGAATAAGAAATCAGGAAGGGGGCAAGTAGTTTTACACACCGCTGTATATGTTGAAATAGTTCATTAATTAGGGCCTCGTGGGGCCCCCTATATCCCTGGGCCCCCTGCAGCCGCAGGGTCTGCCTCCTGTGTAGTTACTCCCCTGCTGTCACCACACAACATGAGGTGGGAGAAAAGTGGACAAGCATATAAGGAAATCAAATATTTAATGCAGAAGCATACATATATTTTGTAAATTAAATAAAATATACATTTTGCAGGAGCAGCAACAAACTTGAATTAAATTATGCCGTGGAAAAGAGGGAAAATTAAGAGCACAATGAATTGACTGATTTCAGTAGCTAAACTACATAGTTATAATAAAAAATGTAAAAAATCACCAACAACCTTTCCAAAACCTATTTGTTCTATTCAAATTTCCTAACAAAGACTTCTCCAGAGTGTGACTAGCACAGGATGCCAGCAATGATACAGGCCTTTCACATCTTTCCTGAGACTCTGGGAGCAATAATAAAGAATCATTTAGCTCTTTATTTGCCTTGGAAGACAGGCATGACTTCTGAACAGGGCCAATTTTCTTAAAACACAAGCCGTTTATTATAAGGTGCTCCACATAGCTTAATATATTTTGCCTTAGCAGTAGGCAATTACTGTGAAACCCCAATTTTACATGCCCTGATTTTAAGTTTCCCCACATTTAATGCTTTTTTTGGGGCCACAGTTAAAATTTTTCCCTGAGTCTACATGGAAATTTTGTACAGATATTCCCAAAAAATGTCCTCTGTGAATATTATGAGTGAAATTAAGGTTTTTTAGAGGCATATTTTGCCATCTACATGTCATAGTCGTGCACAAATCCCTTATTGCTGTAGGTTGTGCATATGGGAGGTCTTGCACCCCCCATAGTGTAATATAATGCTGCAATACTTTAACCAATACAACAGTACATATTGTATTTCAAGGTGAAACAGATTGTTGTACTTGTATCCTGAGTACTTTGAGAATCATTTCACTGACCACATTTTCCCAGATTTCACACTATGTTGTCCTGGTCCACTGAAAAACATATACTGGGGTTCTACTGCACACTCATGGAAATTCAGATATTATAGGGTTTATTTATGAACACAAGTGCTATGTTGTCTGCCAGCCCATAATGGCAGCATTTTTCCCCTATAATTGCAGCATAATTATGGCTAATCTCTGAGTAGCATCTGACACAACTGCAATTTTGATGCAAATCAGATGCAAATTGAGTCTAGCACTTTCAGGGTGGGGGTTGACTACTAATTAAATGCAGGTTCAAAATGGGATTGGCATTCCATTTGCTGGGTACAAGTTTGGTGGGACTATTGACACGGCCTGCCGTGGGAACCCTGGAGCTATTCCCAGGTCCAGACTGGTGGTAGTGGGGAAGCACCGAATGCACAATTTTGGGATTCTCCCAAATCCTTCACAAAAGATTCCAACCCTGAAATTGCATATGCAAATTAAGACTAGAAGGGTTAAAGAGAACCATTTGCTACATACACAGTAAAAAATGTAATTTTCAAGTGTGTGTGACAAAAAGTCATTTGATTGTAAGGATTTTTTTTTTTTTTTTTTTTTTTAAAGTTTTTATTTTTGCATTTTAGATTAACACAAAACAGCGAATTAAAGAGAAGAAAGCAGGAAAAGAAAGAAGGAAGAAGAAGTGGAGCAGGGAGAGGAGAAGGATGTTCATACAGTTATACATCACATGTCAAAGTTGATTATGTTAAATGACAATAGTCGTATTGTTCTCGTCATGAAATGATACCCAAGTGCCCCAAACTGCATCAAACTTCTGCGGGCAACCTCTGGCAAGATATGTCAGTTTTTGGTTAGACAATGAGTTATTTATAAGACTTCGCCAGAAGTTTAGCGATGGTGGGCCAGTAGCTTTCCAGTTTAGGAGAATGGCCTTCTTTGCGTAATAAAGAAGTTGAAGATAACACAGTCTAATGTGGTTATTGATGTCCATGTCCTCTTCAACTCCGAGAAGGCATATCAGGGGCGATAGAATTCTTGGTAAATCAAGGACATCAGATATATAGTGTACAACAGTTCTCCAAAATGACTGGATTAGTGGGCAATGCCAAAACACATGCATGTAGGAACCAATTTCTTGTTCACACTTAATACAAATATCAGATGTCTGGGGGAATATTTTCGAGAGTCTATATGGGGTAAGGTACACCCGATTGAGGAATTTTATTTGAACATACCTGTCATTCAAGGATATTGTTAAGTCAGGTACTTGTTTCAGAGCCTCCTCCCATAAATCCTCAGTCAGGTTTGGAATATCTCTTTTCCATTTGCAAAAGTTTTTGCCAGGGGGTCTTGGGAGGTCTGCCCTAGGATAGTATATAGGCGGGATAGAGGTTTGGTGAGGTCTTCTCTCCTGAGGTACTTTTCTAGAGTTGTCTCTAGAGTAACTAACGGCCTGGTCGGGAATTGTGCTCGGAAGGCATGAGATAACTGGAGGTATCTGAAGAACATGGATTGGGGTAAATGGTAGGTCTCTTTGAGGGCCTGAAATTGTTTTATCTCCCCTTCCCATACAATATCACCCAACATTTTGATACCTCGCGAGGCCCATACATTAATGTCAGGGAGGGAGGAAAAATGGGGCAGAGACTTGTTACCCCATAAGGGTTCCCATTTGGACCATACCAAAGCCCGCCCTGTGCTAGTTTAAGAGCCTTTTGAAAGGCTGCGATCACAGTTAACATTGGAGTAGTACAGGCTTGGAGTGGTGGAGGTCCCCGGTATGGGAGGTTGGCCAAGGCTTCTAGGGATCCCATTATATTTGCCTCTAGAATAATGGAGGTATTGTCAAGGTGGGGGGATAACCACCAGTGTGCGTATGTCAATTGACTAGCGAGAAAATACATTTTTAGGTTAGGTAGGGCCAAACCCCCACGTGTAACTGGGGCCTGTAGAATCCTGAAATTGAGACGGGGGTGTTCCCCAGCCCAAAGGAATCTTCTAATTATTCTATCAAGGTAATTGAACCAGTGGGATCGCGGGGTTATCGGAGAGTTGTGCAGGGCGTATAGAAACTTGGGGAGAAATACCATTTTAAAGAGATTTACTCTACCAGGTAAGGTGAGGGGAAGTTGTTCCCAGATATCAATCTTTGTGGATAAAGCTCTAACTATGGGTTTAAGATTAGTTTCCTCATAATCTTTGCAGTTTCGTGTAACTATAACGATTGTAAGGATTCTGATTGGAAATGGCGAAATCTGAATCCTGGTGAAAAAGGATGAATCCTGGCCGAATCTCAAACCGAATCCTAGATTCAGCATATCCCTAGGTGGTAGCTCCAAAGTTCATAGGAACAGGCTGGAGCAGAACTTAAAATATAGGCAAGATAGAATGAGGGACATACACATGTAAATAATTCTAGCATGCTTAACCCTTGTTCTGCAAACAAAACTGATACGCTTCCAGTAAAGCATGTTGCTAGGCAATGCATTTTTCCCTTTGTGTGACATTAAACGCAGGTGCTACAGTATGTTGTTGGTAGGTTGTCAATTTGCTTGCTGATGATATATAGCACAATGTTATTGGCAGGCAAATAGTTAAAGGGAAAAAATACCCCTCTTTTTGACAAAAGCTCATTTGGTTGGGAATATGTAAAAAGGTGCAGAAACACTAGCTAAAGTAAAGAAATAATATACTTTTTTTTTTTACACAGACATACCTGATTCCTCAGACTGATATTGTATGTTAATTAAGGGACTACTCAATCCTGGTGGGGAGCTATTAAAGGAAAACTATACCCCCAAAATGAATACTTAAGCAACAGATAGTTTATATCAAATTGAATGACATATTAAAGAATCTTACCAAACTGGAATATATATTTACATAAATATTGCCCTTTTACATCTCTTGCCTTGAGCCACCATTTCGTGACTCTATCTGTGCTGTCTCAGAGATCACCTGACCAGAAATACTACAACACTAACTGTAACAGGAAGAAGTGAGGAAGCAAAAGGCAGAACTCTGTCTGTTGATTGGCTCATGTGACCTTACATGTGGTTTGTATGTGTGCACAGTGAATCTTACGATCTCAGGGGGCGGCCCTTATTTTTTAAAATGGCAATTTTCTATTTATGATTACCCAATGGCACATACTACTAAAAAAGTATATTATTATGATAACGGTTCATTTACATGAAGCAGGGTTTTACACATGAGCTGTTTTACTCAGTATCTTTTAATAGAGACCTACATTGTTTGGGGGGTATAGTTTTCCTTTAAAGACTGAAACATCCACTCAGCCTTGCTAACCAACTAGACACCATATTGTACCTGCTCCTCTGTCAATCACTAAAAGGCCACCCATCACTGTGCAGTACATATTTATATGACACTATAACTATCTATTTACAATTGAGTTCAAATGTATGTAGCACCGCTTCCTTCTTCGAAGGCTTTATCTACTTATGAAGTTATTTTGAGGTGGGTTTCTATGGGCTATGTTCTCAAACATTCATGCCATTATTTGGAGCTTTAGTGTTAACTCCTATGAACAAACAGTAAGGAACACACCTACTGACATATATCTGTCAGGGAAATAAAATTGTGTCTTGATTTTAAACTACAGATAATATGTGTACATATTTGTATTCAAAGGCTAAATGCATCAGTACCATGCTGCCACAATGAAAACTGTTCTTTGATTTGCTGCCTTTGCAAAAAAAAAGTCTACCAACCAGCAAATAGAAACTTCAGAGTTACCATAGAAACCACTAGGCAACTAGGGAGGAATTCTGGCATTGGGCAAATAAAGGAGCAATGTAAAAATAATCTGGACAGCATCTCCGACTTCAAGCCAATGTGGAATTCTGCCAAACCACAAAGACAACACAGTTTTATCTGTATGAATGATTCCTGAATGACATATGGAGCACCACCTTATTATCATATTCTATACTGTACAGTAACATGTGCAACAAAAAACCATGTGGAATAAGCAAATTGTTGTCCCAGGTTCCTGTGCATTTGTGCATTTGTGCATTGGGATTTTAGATGTAATTTTGTATTTGTGATCATCACATTTCTTCTTATAACAAAAAAAACACATAACATGCCGATGCAATGAGAAAACTACTGTAACCTTTTGCATAAAGACGTTGTATTGCAAAGCTTATAAAATACCATGTAACACATAAGACACACATGGCATGATAAAAAGGCATGACCTTTACCTCGTCTCCTTCTTCTTCTTCTTCTGTGGCCTCCTTACTTGGAAGCCTTTGGTAGTCAGATTTTTCCCCCATATTGTCACAGCATGCAGCCAAGGCATAAACAGGCTAGGGATTTGGAGGCGATAGTCCTAGTATGTGTTGAACACATCAAGTCTGGCTACACATATGTGCAGTTCAAAAGAAGTTTTCACAAAAAAACAAACAAACACCAAAGAATAAAAAAAAACAAAAGCCATAAAATTCATTGGAATGTCTAGTTCTTTAGACATGTGATGTATCTCTGATACCCATTGCTTCCATGTGCAAAAAAGGCAGAAGAAAGCAGATATAGGACACTCGCTCCCAGCATAGTGGAAGGTACCAATATGGAAGCACAGTACGGTGCTAGCAAATAGTCACTGCTTTGAACACTGAGTTTGCCATGTTATGCACACATATTCAAGCCTCTACCAAGTCGAAAGCCTGACATATGCACACATAACCATTGCACCAGAATAATATGCCACTGTCAGTGAGAGGATGAAACAGGATTCCCCTCCAGTGCCTATCATGATCTGCTGGGCTGCTGGAAACATTAGCAATATTCCATGGCAATATACAGTAATGCTACCTGCACTTCACAGAGCAGAAGCCAACAAGACTGAATCAGCAAAGGGTATCCAGTGTGATGGTGATGATGATGATGATGCAGGTTTGAATTCTGGTATGATTTCCTCTGTTGTATGCAGAATGTGTGAGCCAGGCCAGGAATGTTATGCATGTGTGGCAGAATGAAGAGCTAAAGCCTTTGCAAAACGTCTGTCGCAGTTCTGCTGCAGCTTCACACCCCCCACTGCAGGACACTACACAGCCCTCCCTCTCCATGCCTGTGCCAGAAGCAGCTCCTTTATGTCTCCACCTCTCACTGCAGATTAGTGAGGCTTCAACACAGGCTCAGAACCCAGAGGCTGCATTCACCGAGGCACATCTGCTGCCACCGGCCTACCCCCCCCCTCAGCCCTACATCTTTGACATAATGAAATGAAGGAGGGGGACATGGCACTTCTGTCCCTCTGTCACAGTGTTTCCTACCGGTAATGCTGTCTGTGAATGCAGAATTGACATCACTACAACAACAATGGAGATGACACCGAGCGCAAAAGATGGAGGAAATCGCATTCAAAAAATATTCTCAATAGCAATTTATGGGCCACTACTGTGATGTTTTGAGAAAGCAATTATCTAGCTTATGCAACAGAAACAAAGCTTTTTATCCAGAAGATTTAGTAGAACAGTTTAATTCTACACTGGACCTTCCATTCTCTGTGCACCATCCCATCTTAGCAGCCAGGAGCCTGGGCAGCACATTATGACTGGACAATGTGGGCTTGGGAAGTCTACTGGGGGTAATAAATCCAGGCCAAGGTAACAGACCTAGTACTGTGAACCCCTGTGCATATGAAATAGTAAGAATCGCCTGGCACCTCATAATGTGCAGCTCCTGTGCCTCCTTTTACACTCACTTTATTAAAATAACAGCAATATGCATTGAATATAAATAACATTTTTAAAAGTTCACCTTTACTTTAACTTCTAGTTTACTTTAAAGAGAACCTGTCACTCTAAGAAAAAATTCCAAATCCTATGTTATGGTGTTTATGAAGCAAAATAAACTTCACAACCCCTTTAAACAAAAAAATTAAAAACACCAGTAAAGCAAAGAACTACATAACTATAGGGCATCTAGCCAAAATGTCAGCCTCATCTCTATGCATACATCCTGATATAGGCCATATTCTACATATTGATGGAATACAACAAGCTTGGCACATTATTCATTATAAGATGTAGGAGCTGCTTTTTTGCATGCCCTCTCTAGTCACCACCAATAACAGAGCCACCTGTTTATACCACGACAGGTGCTGCTATCACTTTAGTTAACTAGAAAATCTCTTGCCAATCTCATTTAAGACAAGAACTATGGCAGCTCCCATACACAAGAAATAAAAGACAAGTGGGATTGACATGTTTACATGTCACAGTGCTGAATTTTGTTTCAGTACACAAACAAATCCATAAAATCCCTCATCTGAGTGCAGCAAAGCTGTCACTAAACAGTGGAATTCCTCTAGAAACGTAGAGTGACACAATCACATTCTTCTCCAGGCAAACAAGACAAAGATGGTGTTTCGAGGCAATGTATTTTCTGTGTGATTCAGTAACAAGTATTACAGTACCAACATTTTTCTGCAACCTGCTTGTTACTGCGGACACTAAGCAGATTTTAGCCAGAAAAATGCTCAAGTTCACATTCTTTTAATACTAAAAAATCTATTTTGCCATTTCTTTTTTTTTTTTTTAATATAATTTTTATTAAAAGGTTTCGGTAAATAGAAAGGGATACAGAAAAAAGAAAAGGGGGGAAGGGGAAGTTGCATGCCATCATCACACAGTGAAAGTTCAATATCTAGCACTCTAGATTCTAGAAGTATACATCGAACATTAATACTTTTCAGGGACACCTTTCTTACCACAAAGTTAAAAAGGCTATATTGTTGCATACCCTACAACGTCCTACGTGCCCAAAGAGACCATGCTTGGGATATACCACCTAGGTTGCTTATTAAGTTTAACACCTCTGAGCCTAAGGTCAGTTTGTATTCTTCTGTTTCTTTGAAAAGGAACCACCCTAAAATCTTCCCTTTGTCGGGCTGTATATACGGAAAGTTCCTCAAATCTTGCCAATCTGTCAACCTTACGCAGCCAATCTTTGAGATGAGATGAGGGAGTGACAGTTTTCCACCTAAGTGATATGGAGTTTGGCTGCATTTAGCAAATGCCTTTCCAAGTCTAAAATATTATCTGTGGCCCCTGTGTCCCTAAAGAGTAAGACCTGGGCTGGGGAATCTGGTATTTCACGACCCAAAACCAATTTGCATAGCTGCAGCACTTTTGTCCAGTATGAACGTATTCCAGTACAGTCCCATAAAATGTGAAGCAGGGTAGTTGTAGCGGACTGGCATGTCTAACAGATATTACTCGTCTGAGGGAGAATTTGCTACAATTTATGAGGTATGTGGTACCATCTAGTAAGGATCTTATTGTTCAGCTCTTGAATTTTACAGCACCGAGACCGAAAGCTAAAAATTAAGTTACGCAGACCTTTCCTAAGGACCTCCTCTGAAAGATCCAGCCCAAGGTCTCTTTCCCAGGACTTATCCAAGAGCAAATGCTTACTGTACCTGCAGGGGACCAGAAGCTTATACAGAACTGAGATTGTATGGTTCGGTGGATTAGTGTTATAGCATAGAGTTTCAAAATGGGTGAGGTCTCTCCCTAGCCGAATAATGGCGCGTAAATGTTAATAGTAATGCCTAATCTGTAATGCCTAATCTGAGAGTATTGGAATTCGTGAAGTACCTGTAGGTTATTCGGTCTGGCACACTGCAATTTATCCAAATCTGCTAATTAAACATGAGCCATAAGATGAATAAATTGTAACTGGTCATCTACTAGCCATTCCTTAGTGTTTGTATTTAACACTGGAGGGATTATTAACAATGGGTATAAGTGGGGTAGGGTATTTAGTAAATTTCCTGTTCCCCTTGAGCGTATCCCAGACCTTCAAGGTGTAATTTAACTTTGAATGGGTATTGTGAAGAATTCTCCTAAATAATCTATCTATCCATGGGAGATGTATCAAATTAGTACATGTGGATTGCTGTTATATCTCAATTAGAGATGCACCGAATCCAGGATTCGGTTCGGGATTCGGCCAGGATTCAGCCTTTTTCAGCAGAATTCGTATTCGGCTGAATCCTTGTATCAGGCCGAACCGAATCCTAATTTGCATATGTAAATTAGGGGCAGGTAGGGAAATCACATGACTTTTCATCACAAATGAAGAATTTTTTCCACTTTTTCCTTTCGGCCGAATCTTTCATGAAGGATTCGGGGATTCGGCCGAATCCCAAATAGTGGATTCGGTGCATCCCTAATCTTAATCCAGGTTTTATTATCTAAATGATTCGACCAATCAATAAGTCTGTTCAGAACAGAGGTCTTATGGTAACGGAGGCAGTCTGGGTATTTTAATTCTAGTGGGGCGGTCATTCCCGATAAATTTGGAGATGGTTGCTTGAAATGACCTCAGCAAAGCAGAAGGGAAGGGAAGAAGAATACACTGAAATAAGGAACATAAAAATCCTTATCCAAGGGATTGAAACTAGTGAGCAATAATATGCCGATGAGTAGTGGGCCCCCTTTTCCTAGCAAAGACCTGTGGGAGGACTCATTGGTCGAACGAAACTAAAATTGGTACATGGATGTGACACAATAAGAAGGGCTCTACACTGGAAGCTCCAGTCCAGGAATCAAGGCTGATAAGTCATTACCATAAGTATAAATTGCATTGAGCGGATTTGCTTCTATTGTGGGGGATAAATAGAGCTTTCTCTAATAACAATGATACTTATCCCACAACGTGTCAGTCAGCAATGGGAATCACCGTGAGTCTGAGAACGCTGTGATATACACGCAATACCCAATATGGACAAGCTTCAAAACTGTATATCTGTGACTTTATCAAAAAATAAGGTAGTAGTAAAACCCCACACTCTCCGATTATTTACTTAGAGTTGTTTTAAATTTAAATAGATTGATTAACCATATAGTGTATCAATTATTAAAAGTGCTTAGTGCCTCACACAAAGGAGCACATTTACCTAGGGTCGAATATCGAAGTCGAAGGATTTTGCGATATTCCTACAATCGAACGATTCGAAGGATTTTAATTGATCGATCGAAGGATATTCCTTCGATCATTGTTAGGAAGCCTATGGGGTCCTTCCCCATAGGCTAACATTGGCCTCGGTAGGTTTTAGGTGGCGAACTAGGCGGTCGAAGAATTTTTTAAAGAGACTTCGACTATCGAATGGTCGAATAGTCTAACGATTTTTAGTTTGAATCGTTTGATTCGAAGTCGAAGGTCGTAGTCGAAGGTCGAAGTAGCCCATTCAATGGTCGAAGTAGCAATATTCGACCATTCGAAATTCAAACTTTTTTCCTCTATGCCTTCACTCGAACTAAGTAAATGGGCCCCAAAGTGTGTAAATCAATTCAGTGCTAACACAATTAATTAATTCATTAATTCAATTAAAAAACAGTTCAGTGTAATCAAAGCAATCAATTAATTACAAATCCATTTTAAATTAATAAATTTTTATTAGAAAATCAATTAATTAAAGTGCTTGTGCTTAATAAATATTGAGAATTATAAAAGGTGAGTTCATCAGCTAAGAATTTTCAAAGAACCAGCAATTCATGAGTAATGGAACGGAAAAGGAAAAAAGAATAGGGGTGGAGCTGTCCCAAAGTCTCCTATCTGATGTTTTTTTATCTCGGCCCTGGGACATCACACAAGGAAGAAGGCAGGACTCGGAGGACTGTGGTCTCGCAATTTAACTTTCTGTCTGTTGGAGGAGAAACTGACTTCCCTAAAAAAACACAAATCCTCAGTGCCTAAAGCTGGCCATAGACACAAAGATCCGATCGTACGAATCAAGGATTCATACGATTTTGAGACCGTGTGTGGAGAGTCCCGACATTTTTTGTCCGGCGGAGATTGCTCGTTTGGTCGATCAGACAGGTTAGAAAATTTCTGTCGGCTGCTAATAATATCTCTGCGTGTATTGCTGATGGTATGATTGTGGGAGACTGTCACTAGCTTTGTCAGACATAACTATCGTACGATTGTTGTCAGGGGCAGAACATTGGCTGATCTGTTCTTTAACTACTTTATTGATCTGAATGGTAAGACTTTGATCTGAATGGTTAGTGGCAGGTCGGGAGATGGGGAAGACCGATCGCTCGAGGATTCGAACGATCGGATCTTTGCATCTTTGGCCAGCTTTAGGGCTCTTACACATGAGCGTTTTTACCTGCGCTCCCCTGCGTTCCGTTTTTCGGCGTTCAGCCGCAGGGGAGCGCAGGAATAGACGCATTTAATTATTTCAAATGGGGCTGTACTCACAAAGGCGCATGTAGGCGCCGAACGCAGGTTGAGACGCAACATGCTGCATTTTTCCTGCGTTCGGCGCCTACATGCGCCTGTGTGAGTACAGCCCCATTTGAAATAATTAAATGCGTCTATTCCTGCGCTCCCCTGCGGCTGAACGCCGAAAAACGGAACGCAGGGGAGCGCAGGTAAAAACGCTCATGTGTAAGAGCCCTTAGAGTAAAAGGAGATCTGGAGAATGATTGCCGATTCGAGACTAAAAGACTTATTAAAAAGGTTTTTTAAAAAGGTTTCAGAACGAAGGCTAGCCGACGTGCGTTTTGCATACGATTTTTGAAGGGAGACAATATCTGTGACTTTATTAAGCTCTACATACATTAAACCCCCCCCCCCCCCCCCCCCCAGTTTTAACTTTGAGAAAGGCTGGTGTCCCAGTCGAAAAGTTAGTTTTGTGCCCCTATTAAATAATTTTCAATTTATAAGGGAGTGAGGATAGTGTCTGAACTGGACTTTTACTTCTGTTGTGATCATATTTGATTAATGTTGGGTAGGAGGGACCCCTAACATGAAGGCATTAGCTATGTTTTTTATGGGTTTGGGATTTTTAATATGTGCTAGCAGTATTTGTAATAAATATTCTTTTTTTAATTATTTGACATTAATTTTTTGGATTTTCTAACCTGAGGAGAGTCCCTTTAACTTTGTTATTTTCACAGAATGTTTCTCATTTTATATTTGAAAAATGTTGTTGGGCCTGGTCAGGGGTTGGGGTTGAAGGGCAAAAAAGGATGAACTTCTGCTTAAGGAATAATAAATAAAATACTGATCCCCAAACTGCTAGAAGGCAGTCTGGGAAATTCCTCTTTGAAACATGTATTACCCCTACATTCCACACAGAGTGGCAGGGAAGGGAGACTTAATAAGTACCCTAGTTAATTACTACCACCATCCTTAGCTGTCAGCAACATTTTTTAATTCAAAACAGCTTTTATTATGAAAGGAAGATTGAGCATGGACTAAAAAAAATAACAACAAGGAAACAGTAATGAAGGAATATTTAAGCCATGCAGCATAAATGGGATCCAAGCCAAGCTCCTCTATCAGTTTGTCCCAGGAAAAGCTCAGCGCAGTTATCAAGAAATGCTGCTTAAGCAGCTTTCAGCAGATAAATCCTTCCATATGCTTGGGCATTGTGCTTTACTTCTGAACAGAGGGTAAAATCCAGTGGGAGAAGCTGCAGGTATGCTATCAGTGGTAGTGTTCGCCCAATGAGATTTTTGCCGGGTGTATAGCCCTCCATATTTATTGGCTACTCGGCCTGCACCTCACATGAGTTAAAATAGCCATTACAGAAGCTAGTAGGACTGTGTGCTGTAGTGACGCATTACCACGCAGTCCAATCACCTTCTGTAAAAACTCTTCTATTTACACCAAGGTAAAGGAGTCTTTCCGTAAAGTGAAGGACTACTGCTTAAAGGAGAAGGAAAGCTACGGAGGCATTTTATTGCCAATAGATTAGCTGCAATAGTGCAAGCTAGAATGCTATATTTATTCTGTAGAATGTTTTACCATACCTCAGTAAAAAGCTCTAGAAACTCTCTGTTTGTTTAGAATAGGAGCTGCAGTATTAATGTGGTGTGACATCACTTCCTGCCTGAGTCTCTCCCTGCTCTGGGCTCAGATTACAGTAGAGAAGGGAGGGGTGGGGGGAGAGGAGCAAACTGAGCATGCTCTTGCCCAGGGCAATGAGGTTTAAGCTGAAGGCAGGAAGTCTGATACAGAAGCCCATGTATACACAATAGAAGGAAAGAAATGCAATGTTTCTTTTGACAGGGGACTCAGAGCAACATTACTTTGGGGGTTTACTGGTATATTTAGATGGACCTTTCTGATAAGGCTTACTTAGTTTTAACCTTTCCTTCTCCTTTAAAGGAGAACTGAAACGTAACTAAAGAAATAGGTTAGAAATGCTGTACATTATGTTTTGCACTTCTGTACCAACTAGTGTTGCCACCTGGCCGGTATTTTACCGGCCTAGCCTGGGCCGGTATTACAAATTTACCGGCAATGTAGCTGCCGGTAAATTTGTAATACATCAAAAAATGCCCGTGCTCTGCACCCAGCCCAGTAAAAACGTACCTTTTTGCTGCTGGCTTGAGTCCAAACGCGCGCTGTGGCCCTGCCCCCTTTGACGTCACGACTGGCCCAGCCAATCACGTGCCATGGATCCACCCCTTTAATTGTTGCGACCCGCCCCTTTGCAGCCAGGGCCCGCCCTTTTATACCCGCCCCCTCCAACAGCCGGTAGAGATTTTTTTAAAAGGTGGCAACCCTAGTACCAGCCCAAACAACATCAGAATGTAATAATCAGCCCTGTAGCATTATCTTATATTATAGACAAACCTAATTTTCATCTTGATAACTTACGTAGCCCCCTAAATTAAGTTTTTTTAACAGCTGCTCAGAGCCCACTGAGCATATGAGTGTCGCAGACACTATCCAAGATGGTGATCCCCTGGGACAAGTTTGAAGTCCTGGATCATTGCTACTATTGAGAAGCTGAAACGTTAGTCTGGTGCAATAAGTTCAGTATATAAAATATGGCATTTTAGAGTGGACCTGTCACTCCGACATACAAAGCTGTATAATAAAAGTCCTTTTATAATAAAACATGAAATCCAATCCAAATTCATTTTTATTAAAACATTCATGGCTGATTTAAAAATCTAAGCTCTCAATCAAATATTGCCTGACCCTCCTCTATGCCTTAGGCATAGAGGCAGAGCAAACAATTATTTTCCCTTTTCATCCAGCACTTCCTAAATATCACTGTACTCCCTACATTCCCCCAGTTCTCTTAACCATTTAATTGTGTAGCCAGGGCATGGGGATGGACATCAGATCCCCCATTCTGGTGCACAAACATGATTCTGAGATGATGCAAGGCTTGTCTTAATAACAGTGTCCACAAAATGGCTCCTGCCTGCTTGCTATAATTATGAGTTCCCAGACTGATGGAAACGAGATTCAAATAATTTATACAGTGTAATTAAAGTTTATTCTGCTTGATTAATGTCATAAAATAGTATTTGGAATATTTTTTTTGGGCAACAAGTCCCCTTTAAGCCATATTCATGTTTAGGCTTTAATTTTCCTAAAAGATTACTAAAAAACTATTATAAAGTTATTTTTTGTTTGTTTGTTTTTTTCACTTAACCCTTTCAGTGCAAGTGGTTTTATAGGATAAGTGTGCTTTGTGACAACTACACTGCTAGACAACAAAGTTTTAATGAAACATGTGCAATGTCCTTGGTTGTCACTTTTCTTGTAGACGACAGAAAATACCTTCTTTAATGGAACATTATATTACCATATAACTTTCTGAATAACGTGCTTCCTGATAATAGACGTGTTTACCTGCTTCACTGAATTTTTTTTTGTCAGAGATCAACTTATCTGCAAGGGCTGAACAAATAAAAGAAAAAGCAAAGTAATATTTTTTCTGATATTTACTGTTTTTCACAATCCTTTGTGCATTAAAAATCCAGAGCTGCTTCTGCCTTGAGGCGAGGTGAAAACAATGCCTTGAGCAAATAACTTCATTTATGGACTTATTTGTTTTAAGTTCATTGTATGTGTGCATTACGTGGGCTGTTACTGACATCTGGTGTAAATTTCCTGTCAATAACCCCATTAAAAATATATTTACTGAGAAAACCGTTGATGTGTTCAATAATTATTTTCCCTGCTGTAGTTATTAAACAAACCATAATTGAAGAGATTTCGTTTCAGCACAATAGTAAGGTATACAGAAATCCATATGGCACTTTCATAACTGCAATACTTCTGCACTGTACAAATGTGCAACAACGTTGCGGAATAACATTCACCCTATGATAAAGGATTTCTTTTGCGACTGCAATGCCCACATGCGCAGGGGCATGCCAAAGTGATCCGACCTGAAGCCCTAAACAAGCTAAAAGCTCCATAGTCTTCTTTGTACAGGGGAAAAAAACTTTTAGTATTTTTTTATTATATTTATAATCAACAGTATGTATAATAATTAACAGGAAAACAGTTGGAGAGCACTGCAATATGCCATGGATTCATAATACTTCTAGCTAGAGAAATCGCACTCACAGGGCTTATTAAAGATAAAAAAAAAAGCTTTTATTGTTGGCACACACATAGGGGGTTATTTACTAAACTCTGAATACAAAAATCACCAAATAGTTATTGTGAAGATGGGGAAAAAAGACTTGTCATTTTCCAATATAGACATCAAAAACATAATGATAGGTAAAATAGCTGGTGTGAAATACATGTTACTGCCCCTTTAAATGTGAAGGCCACAAAAGAAAGGTATAATGTTTACAGTGCACAGACAGGTAATGTAAGGCTGAGCCTGTAATTAAGAGAAGGCGGTTCAGAGCCTTGCGGAGTGGGCACCCACTGTGGAATGTTCCCAGGAATCCAGCTGAACTTCCTGAAAGCCCCATTACACCTCCTCTGACCTAGAAACCTATGCAGGGAGGAACCTGCATACAACACACATTGCTACAACCTCGAAACAACTGGCACTTGCCTGGCATCATAAAACATCACAACAACCGTCATTTTATTGAACCTAAGGTTTAAGTTGCCTAGCTAATACACTTCTAAATAACAAATGCACACCAGTAGCAGGGACTTCTAAAAGTACAGGGAAATATAACTTTCTGTTAAATAAATCACCTGGTAACATATTTAAGATTCTGTGGGTGCAGATCAGTGCCTCAGCAACCCAGTACTCGGGAAGTACAATAGTACAATCCTGGTGTCGGCCAATAAAAAGACCCATGCAGCCTTCATGGACACATCTGACCACTTCAGTTTACCCCCTAGGACTGGGTCTACAACTACTGCACCAGCTACTTGTTGAGCACCAAAGAACAAATATACTGAGAGAGGCAGTAGATAGAGATAAAAATGTTGATGTAAATGGGCCCTAAACACAAGCCTGGAGATGAAGGGGCTCACCAATTTTGGTTAAACTGACCGGTGCAGGGTATTTCTGAAGAAGCTCCTCATCACCAGCTTCTCCATCTTTTTTGAACTTTTCTTTTTCTGTTCCAGGCAGGTGCATGCATAGTAGAGTAAAAGCTGACCTTAGCCACAGAAAGCATTTTTAATTCAGTCTACTGTACATGCCTGAACCCCGATGATGACAGAAAAGGAAGAAGATTGCAGCTACAGAAATTCCCAGGCCAGTGTAGATTTCTGCTAAAGGCCCTTGGTATCAGGTAAATAAATAATCAGTGGGGGGCACACACAGTGCACATTGCCTGAGAAATAGCATACAATATTGAAAAAGAACCCTTTATTGTTCACCTTGTACAGCTGCCCTTCAAGTTACTCAAAACACACAGAATTGTGTATGTGTCAGTGTTTGAGAGCTCCAGCACACAACCATGATTAGCAAATCTTTGTGCTTAGCTCGACTACACTTTCAGAAAATGGTTTAGGAAAAGAAGATGAATCAGAATGTGCTTCCTTTATAAAAATAATCAATGTTCTATCTACATGTGAATGTCCATCCACATATCATAAGCCTAAAATATTTAAGACAATAGTTGTATTAAAAGCCTTACTAATACTTACCATAGATGTTGTGCAATATCGTAGTGCCTTTTTATTCCCAGGTCACTTTTGTTTTACCGCCAATGCACCTCCAGTGTTTTCATATGTAAACCTGTGCTTGTTTCTGTACATCTCTAGGAGTGCATTAGAAGCTACTCTGGACAGAAAAGTCTTTGCCGTTGTGTTTTATAAAGCAGCATTGTCTTGTAATCCTGTTTTGAGGGCCCAACAGATTCTTCTCACATCGACCCCAGAAGTACTCCATAGGTGATATCGCAAGATTTATTACAACATCTAATGTGCCAAATGATACCGTATGAACACAACGCCATACTTTTGGGTTCAGGTAAAGCAAAATATTGATTATACCTGTGTAGAAAGAGAGAAGTAATGTTAGAATTAAAAAAAAAAAATGATTTTGTCTATCCTAACATCTATCTAGCAAATTAAGTCATGAAAGCTTTTTGACTGATACTGAATGATGAAGGGCACATGTTAATTCGGATGTGCATATTGGTCCCTCACTTTATGCAAACAATAATGATTCTTTAATTAACGGAGGCTTGGAAATCCCATGCTGTAATTGTGGAACAGTTTCGGACGTGCATCTGCAACTTCTGGTTTGTCCCTCAACCACACCTTAATAAACACACAGTGGCCTAATTAATAATCCACAATTTTTTCTGGGCAAGTAAAGGGGAAAACTCCAATTTTTAGAGATTTATTATGCTAAAGCTGCTAAAAATTAGAATCAGAAAATACTCTGCTAAAACCTTTCGTTAAAACCTTTTGAAAGAAGTCAATGGCAGGGTTCTCGAAAGGTTTAGGCTGTTTACACTGGTTTTCGTTCAATAATCAGATAAATTCGAGTTCTCGGGACAACAATTCGATAAAGTCGAGTTTTCAGAGCGACAATTTGAAAAAGTCGCACAATTCAACGTTCGATTTTGTCGCAACTTTTTCAAGACGTTTTATTTGGGTTTGGGAATTTGGTCGATTTTTTTTTTTAAATAAAGTGGAGTTGTAGTGAATAACCCCCCTAAGTTGTTATTAAAACTTTTACATGTGTAGTTGTACGTTTCCCTTTGCACACAACAAAATAAGTTTCCTACTCTCCCCATAGTTAAAGCACCAGATCAAAATGAGCACAAGTTGTTATAAGCAAAAAGAAAAGGATAAGGAAAATAGTAATGAACTTCAATTAAGAAACTGCTGCAAAAGTTGTTCTGTTTATTAACCAGCACAACTTTTGCAGCAGTTTCTGCGCTTAATTGAAGTTCATTACTGTTTTCCTTATCCTACTTGGCTTCGTTGGACGGAAGTGCCAGTAATTGAACTACATATTGAATCCTCACAATTCATGCATTAAGCAAACGGAAAAAATGGCTGTCCCCAAACACAAAACGTTAAGGGGCTGATTAAGGTTCAGAAAATGTTAATCCCTGCCAAAGGATGATTTGTACAATTGAGGGGTCTGCAATCCTCCATCTTAATGTAATTTATCTGCTGCTGGATTTCAAAGGGATTTTTAATATGCTACTAATGCTAAAGTATTAATAATCATTTTTGATGCAGAATGGTTTCTGTTCTGCCATGTTATGTGAATCTGAATTGTCATACTTGCACTGTGATTATAATATACTGCATATTGTAGGTTGGTCCCTAAGCTCAGGTAATGGACCGCAAACCCACTGCCCACAGGGGTTGAGCTACTAGCTTCGGTGAATGGGTGTCAAGCTAATGAGGCAAAGCATCTCCAGAGCTGTAAAGCAGAGTGACCATTCCAACAGCCCCCATCCAAGTCTGAAAAATATTTTTTTTTAATGGGGACAAAGTTCATTTTAGAACACAACATGTTTTATGCAACACATGTATGCCATGAAATGCAGTGCAAGCTTGTTCCCTTATCAAATTGTTTAAAAGCAGCTTAAGAAAATGCTGCCACTGGAACTTTGCCACGTCACATTTATATAAAAACATATGGCAATTATATTTATGAGGTTCTGGCAGCACAAGAGATATTTAACAGATGAGTGTCTGCTTCAAAATACTTCCTCAATTCTTCCCATATAAATCTTACACCTTTCTTATTTTAAATAATATTATGTCTGCGCTTCTTTTGTGGCTCTTGCTGTTTATTTTACCTCGTGTTTGAGAATAAAGCATTATGGCCATAATGGCTGTATGTTCAGCTGGACAATAATGCATGCACTTAGGATGGGTAGGGTGCATAATTGTACAGCTGAACATGCAGTATTCATGCCAATAACTGTTTCGTTCTTCCCTTTCTTCTTTTCTAGTACATGAATGGCAGAGGGTGATGCAATGAGATTTTTGTGATGACTGGGTGGAACAACCTGAATTCTCACATCAGCTGTGAAAGACATATACAGTCACTACCAGCCTCAAAAGACAAACCATAAATGGCTGACTTTGTGTGATGTTTACTAACTGCTGATGAATCAAAAGAATAAACAAAGGGTCACACCAATCATAAAGTTAACCCTCTCAAATTAGTTAAAAGGGGTCATTTATTGCACACTGCCTTTCTGCTAGAAAAAAACTGCCACCAATATTGGTGCTCCATTCTGGAACACAAAGACCTGCAGCTACCCTGATGAGTACAGAGCTGTCTGCATTCATCAATGCTGTATTCATGAGAGAGGCACATAATGCAGAGTGGAGCCATACAAGGGAAAATCACTTCCTGAATGAGCACTAGTCTAAGGGATGCGCTCTTACTTCTTCCCTTGGTCTTTGTAAATGACCCCCGCTGATTACAGAATTTCACAATATGTAACATACATAGGGTTGCCATCTGTCTGGATTTCCAAATTAAAAACTGCCTGTCTGGATCTCCAAATTATGAAATCTGGACAGGACATTGAAGTTAATGACATGGCAATCATCCAATCACCACTCCATCAGTCCAGCCCCTGACGCCATCAGCTCCTCTCATAGCATCACCAGCCTCTCCCCCGGCGTCACCGCCCCCTGCCCGTGTTCCCCGAACAGAAAAGGGGGCAACCCTAAACATACATGGCATACAAAAGAACTTTTTCAATAAATACACCATCAGTTATGGCAAGACAGTCAACAAGTTAATAACTGTGAGGCAGGAACAAATGCTCTAGAATCAGTCCTATTAGTATAAATCAAAAAGGCACAAAGACACGTTATTGACTCTATATGATAAAGCTGTATGACTATGTTTAGTACAATGGACCATTGAAAAAAAGACAACATAACGCTTAATGTACACAAAAGGAAGAGATGACAAATGTAGTTCATCTGCCAGTATTTAGTTATGAGATCTATCTGAAACCAATTATCTAGTAAACACCAACATAAGGTTTACTCCTTATTCATTACTTGCTTCTTTTCGGTCTGAAAACAGTATTTTATGCTGAGCTAGCATGAATCAGTGCTAACAGTGATACAATACAAATGTGTACATTGAAATGTTTTTTAAAATCTTTAAAGGCATGGTGAGACAAACTACAATAAGCCCGGAAAACCCAAAGCATTCGAAATAATAGCTCCAATATCTTTATTCATAAAATTTCTCTCTTGCCTTAACAGGCTGAAACCAAACAAGTGCACGTCACCCGGGGGTTATTTCCCTAAGGTTACCTATATTGTAGACCACTCCCCTATTACTAAGCAATATTTGAACCTGAAATACCTGTTGTGAGCACTACATAAGGGAATTCTGAAACATACAGACTTGTATGCATGCAGCAAATAGTCAAACAGCATCTGCAGTTTTTTTCAAAAAAGTATTTACCATGTCCAATGAAACAGGATTGACAAGGGCTTTAAATAAGGTTTGCACTCAACAAAAAATAAACGGCAATTTAAAAAAAAAACCAATCACATAGGGTCTTATTTATATAAGAGTATTTTTGCACCTCCCAATGTTTTCCGAGCTAATAAAATGACGATTTTGATTAAATTGTTTCTTTCTCATTCTCCCCCCTTTTATAGGCCTTCACCTGTTGGTTTTTTGTTTTTTTTTTTGTGATTCTAGCCAACTTTCCATTATACATTCAACCTATTCAGTAATTTTGAAGTCTGCTAAATGTAATGTAATTTTGGGTTGGAGGGCCCCTTTAAAATGAACTTCTGCATGCTTCTCAAACACAATATTAATATCATTTGCTGAGTATTATTGTCATCATCTACAAATCAACACACAAGTTAATAGATTTTGTTTGATTACCACTGGTTTAGAAAAATGTTGCCATACATATGCAATATTCTGCAAGAGATATTCGCAGTTAGCAGCCAGATGTCATACTGCTAAATGACAACAACAAAGGACTGAACCACACTGAGAATGATTGCTGTCATCATTCTCCTTTCCCTTTCGTACTATAGATATGTGATCTGTTATGCAGAAATGTTGGCACCAAGAGTTTTTCAATACAGTTTGTATGATTTTGACCACTATGCCTTAAAGGAATAGTTCAGTGTGAAAATAAAAACTGTGTAAATAGATAGGCTGTGCAAAATAAAAAATGTTTCCAATATAGTTAGTTAGCAAAATATGTAATATATAAAGGCGATGCGCTTTTCAACAGTCGCCTGAAAAAGCCTGGCGAGGCATTTTCAGGCGACTGTTGAAAAGCGCATCGCCTCGTGTGGTTAGCACAGGCGTTTTTACATAGGCGCCCATACAAAACTGTCGCCTGCGCCGGTCGCGGCGACTGTCGCGGCGCTTTGTCGCCGCGACCGCAAACGCGTCGCTATCTCCCCGTGTGGAATAGCCCTAAAGCTACTAAAACTAAAGAATACAAGTTGGGATGGTTTTGCCATCACTAAAGAGGTCAAGTTACTGTATAGAAAACAAAGAGCAAATACAAATCAGTAAAAATGACCAATTTTTACATTGGACCCCATGGGAAATACTTTCTGGATAAAGGCCCCCTACCTGTATATTACTCTGTGGATTAGTTTATCATGTGTTAAAAATATAGTTTACACAATAATTATACTTCTGTATGAGGCCAGGACCCACAAAAGAAATGTGTATTTGCTTTTGTTTGTTATAATAAATATAAAATATTTGCACAGATAATTAACATACATATATTCAGCAGTTGAATTGAAATTTTTTTTAAAAAAAGGTGTGTAAGCCAACCCATAATTATAAGCCACACTTTAAAGCAAAACCATTTTGCTATTTCAATCTGCCAAATAGTTTCATGGCCAATATACATTGATTAATTAAAGTATGTATTAATTATAAAATGAAAATATTTATTTGTTTGATCACCCTGCCTGCATATTATGTGTCGTAGACACCCTAAAAACCATATATTTTTGGAAAGTACACATTTTGACAAATCCAAAATGGGTAAAGACATCTTTCTACTCCCAACTACTGAGCTATACTAAAGACAGTCTTTATGACATTTTTGAAAATCAGCTAAAATGATTGCAATTTACCACATTTATCTCACACAGTGTATTACATACAAATATAAAATACCCTGAATATAAACATTGGGAGTTTACTGAACAGTTTTATTCCCAACATGCATAGATTTTCCAAAGTGTGTGGCCTATAGGGACCCAAAATGAAAAAAGTGCATATGAATTTTCTTGGTCGGCAATTCAGCTTCTGCAAAAACAGCCCCCCCTGCCTGTGTATTATGTGTCGTACTGCTGTCCCTACAATTTCATGACCAACCAAACCCCCAGCATATTCTATATAAAATGTAGGACAGGGACATCATCTGAACTATGTATTAAAGCACCTTAGAGCTTAAGCAACGATTTATCTATTTTTACTGTATAACTTATAATAACTATACTCCTGCCTATGTTTATGTCTTGTAAAGAATTGTGTATTTACTCTCCCCTCTGCCTGATACCACAAACACATTATTAAATATATTTCATTCGCTAACCTTTCTTCAGTCTGATCCCCAATTCACCATCATTTCAGTCTATTTTCTCTTTATTTCTGTTTTCTTCATCTTACCTGTTCTCTATAGACCATTCACCTTCACCTTTCTTATCTGCACAACTCTTCTCATCTCATCTCTACTTCTCTCCCAGCAATCTTCTCTCTCCATTAAGTACTACATTATGCTCTTTTTCATTAGCTTCTTAAGCGGTTTAATTTTCCCTTCTTAAAGGGGTTGTTCCCCTTTGAGTAAACTTTTAGTATGATGTAGAGAATGATATTCTGAGACAATTTACAATTGGTTTTCATTTTCTATTATTTGTGGTTGTTGAGTTATTTAGCTTTTTATTCAGCAGCTCTCCAGTTTGCAATGTTAGCAATCTGGCCCAAATGACCTTAGCAACCATGCACTGATTTGAACAAGAGATTAGAATATAAATAAGAGAGGCCTGAATAGAAAGATGAATAATAAAAAGTAACAATAACAATACATTTGTAGCCTTACAGAGCATTTGTTTTTAGATGGGGACAGTGGCCCCTATTTGAAAGCTGGAAAGACTCAGAAGATGAAGGCAAATTATTTAAAAACTATAAAAAAATAATGCAGACCAACTGAAAAGTTGCTTAGAACTATTCTAGAACATATATAAAAATTAACTGAAAGGTGGACTACCCCTTTAACTATTTTTTCATCATTTTATCCTGCTATCCACCCCCTTTTTTCAACGTTTATTCTTTCTTCATTTTAAGCTTTATATTTAAATTGTGTCCCTTTTCTTCTTATACCTAATTCAGTGTCTAATTCAGGCATAACTTGCAGCGATGGCATTTCTTTTCTAAAAGTTGGAATAGGGAGTGAGGACTGTGGATCTGAATATGTGACTACCTAAAGGGCTGGTTGGCACAAAGTCTGACCTGTTCCAAATGAGTGCAGGTGCAGCAATGTGGCTAGTACAAAGCAGACATGTATAGGTACTCACTAATACTGGGCTTGTTGTGCTCATGGCTGCCACTGGCAAACTCTGCTGCAGGAGATGAAGAAGTGCTATAGGCAGGATGATAGGATCACTTACATGCTGTCCAGAGATGAAAATCACTACAGCCCGTTCTCTCCCTCCCCTCCTTCTGTGCATGCACGGAACTCAACCTAAAGACCGCCTCCACTGCCCTCTGAGTGGATATTCAGCTATGCCCCGCCTTGCGTGACTGACAGATTTCAGCACCACTGGAAGAATGGCTTTAGGCTGCACAACATAAGCATGCGGCCTCCCCTCTCCTCCATCTCTGCTCTGCATTCAAACAGTGCGAAAGTGCTTCTAAGGAGTGTGAAACTCCTTCGAACAGGGGGTGCCCAAAAGGTACATTGCAATCTACCAGTAGACCTTTAGCTGGTGATCAGTAGATCTCAAGACACTGTCAACAAACAGCTTGTCTATATCACCCTCCTATTTCATTTAGATATTTTTTATGTTAAGTTTACATAAGAAATAGTTGTTTTTAAATATAGCAATATACATTTTCTCATAAATCGATATTTAAGTAATATTTTTCATGGAAAAAAATGCTAACAATGCTCTTATGGATGTAGATCATAATGGGACATCATCACTAAAAGTAGACCTCGCATTAAAGTAAAGCATGGGCACTCCTGCCTTAGAAGGAACAAAGGCAGATGTAAAAAAATATGATTTACTTTTTCTATGTAAAAATACAACAGTTCCTTGTACTCAGTACCTGGATCCCAACGAAGGTATAATGTATCGTTTTTGGAGGAAAATCAATCCTATTAGATTTAGGTATGAACATCCAAATTACAGATAAAACCCTTATCTGGAAAACCCCAGGTCCAGAGCTTTCTGTACAATAGATCCCATGCCTATACTTTAAGAAGAGGATCAGCATCCTTGAGGACTTGGCATACTTCATGCCCTTTGAAATTGCTCTGCCCACAAAAAGAAGGTATAGATTTTATATAGGTTCAAATATTTCCAGTCACAAATTCATTGGTAACCTCATTGCACATGCTCACAGACTGTATATATTTATAGTAACTATTGATATATTTCTTCAAAATAAAGGTGTATTCATCTTTATCTTTTTGCTCAAAGTGACTTATCAGCTCAGCGAATACACTCCAGTTTGTTGCCCACACTAATGGCTTCATCATATCAAAATGCAGGGAAAGGAAATTACGCAATTCAAATGTTTTACAGACTGAAATTCACATTGACTTTAATACAAAAGTGTTTTTATATGTTTTATTGCCAGTTGTGAAGGAGAGTTAGCACAGGCGACAAAATGTCCCATCTGTTATAACTCTAATGAACAAGCAACAGAAGCCCTACTGTGTTTTTATGGCAGATATTCACTCAGGAGCACAGCCTGTGTCCCACAGAAAAAATAATGATAACACTTGTAACTGCACATCAGATGAATTTCAGCCCCTTTCTGCAGCACTGTATTGTTCAGCTGAGGCAAGTAGTTGACTCTTGTCCCCTAATTTGAACACCAGTCTTAGGTTGACACTTTTTTTTGCTCGTTTCTTACTGGCCAGGCAGGGGTGTGGGCAGATCTGTAAAGCTGGGGGCAGAGTGTGAGCTCAGTGGGTTACAGTCGGAGCAGGTGGAGCTGGGAGAGGGGATGTTGTTTAGAATCAGGCCAGGAGCAGAAGACTGTTATAAATTTATTGTCAACTCCACTACTGTTAAATCTGCAATATCAGCCCCAGCGTTGGCTGGTATTTTACAGACAAGGCCAGTAAATGTCCAGCTGGATGGCAAAAACACATCAGTCAGACAGGAATTGTGGAGATTGTTCTTGCGTTCTGCCTTTAATCCTTTTCAATGTAAATGCATCAATCCTCTTAAGGGTTACCACTTTCCCAGTAGTTACTCTTTAAATAAAGGGTGAGGAGAGCACTCAGAGAGCAAAAACTGCAAGACTATATGATTACATACATGTTTGGGCCTTGTGTGCCCTTTCTCAAGTGTCAGACACTCAAGTTAGGAAGTGCCAGCAGGCTGCAACTGAGCCCTGTACTTACCATTTGCCCTATGTCAGGCAGAAAGGATAGGGCTACCTTGTGCCCTCCAGTGATGTGCTCTATTTATAGCGCCAGATTTCCAACATGGAGGTAGGTGCTAATAAGCACTAAGGGGTACACTTTTTGTCTCAGCTGCCAAACGCTGGGGAATTTTTGCTAGCATTAATTTGTCTGGGCGAGCATTTAATGGTGAATTTTTGCTACTGTTCATTTCTATATATATATATATATATATATATATATATATATATATATATATATATATATATATATATATACTCTATAAGAAAGCTACTTGTCTACTGAAGGAATGATCATTTGAACAAATGTAACCACTGTTGTTACAAGAAACTTTAGTGTCTTTTTAGCTTCTTTATTATTTATGTTTGACATTTCTATCGAGAATACAAAATGCAAAGTGTTTTGTAGAAAAACAGGCCACCCTTAGAGAACAGAACAAATATGATACGTACATATACGAAACACAGTGTTGTTGAAGGTACATTTTTATTTATGTTTCTTGTTTAATGTCATGTCATGTTATGTAATGTTATGTTATGTTTAAAAGTAAATAAAGAGTTTACATTAAAAAAGAAAGCCTTGAAATGGATTTCAGGCAAAGGTGGTCCCAAAAGCATTGAAGCAGAAAATGATGGCAAAAATCAGCACAAAATAGCTTGAAGTCCAAGACCACTAAGTTGATCACTTGATCAGGCCTGTGCCCACAATAGTCTGAAAGATAAGCATTCGTCAAAATGAAAACATTATGAATGTAAGGAGTGCTTGATAGCCATTCAAAGTCATGTTCTGTTTTGGGGTGTTCTCTTCCATGGTGGAAGCAAACATGCCTTCACCATCCCATGCTTTCATCTTTCACAAAAAGTACAAAAAATTAACTGACCCTGGCAACCAAAAGCTTCTAACTCTATTGTAACTCTTCTTTGTATGTCCTCTCCTCTTCCATTGTGACTTCCAGTCTGCTGCCTGGCTGTTTGGTGGGGTTGTTCACCTATTGCAAAGTTCTTCCAAAGTGCAAAAAATACTTTGCCAAACTTATGTTGCAGGTTGGGGCACACCCTTGTGCCTTTATTCTGCTGGACCTCATGGAAAGAGCGCTGCCTAATGTAGGCCTAAGGTATGAGGGTGTATTTATTTGTGTGAGGGAGTATTTTGTGGAGAACTGTTGTTTCACGATTTGAAAAATGTCTATAGGTTTCCACTTGCCTTAACATATTGCAGCAATGGAGTGATGTGCTACTGACTGACCAGCTGGGTCTGATTAGCCTCAGGTGGCTAATCAGTATTAAAACCCAGGCTGGTCAGTCTCTAAGGGCTCTTACTGACGAGTGGTTGATGCTGCGCTCCCCTGCATTCCGTTTTTCTGCGGTCAGCCGCGTGTAGGCGCCGAACGCAGCATGTTGCGTCTCAACCCGAGTTCGGCGCCTAAACACGCCTGTGTGAGTACAGCCCCATTGAAAAAAGCTAAATGCGTCTATTCCTGCGCTCCCCTGCGGCTGAACGCAGAAAAATGGAATGCAGGGGAGTGCAGCTTCACCCGCTCGTCAGTAAGAGCCCTTAGGGTAGGACTACACGGTGGACTTGGATGCGTTTCCGTCGGATCCAACGCTGGGCGACAAAACGCCCGCGGCAAGTCAGATGCAAGCTAAGTAATACGCTGCGTCTGCATCCGATAGTCGTGTCGGACGAACGCTGCAACGCCATCCAACTTTTGTATTATTTAGCTTGTTTCCCATCACATCCGACTTGCTGCGGACGTTTTGTCGCCCAGCATTGGATCAGATGGAAACACATCCAAGTCGGTCGTGTAGTCCTACCCTAAGAATCTCTGACTGGGAGAGATTTAGGAAGAGTCTCTATGATCTTAACACAAAGGATCCTATGTGCCTGTGCACACAGTCACTGCATGGAAGGTCTGTAATTGCAATGCCTTTTTGTTATTATTGAACTTATACTGCTGCCAAAAGCTTTTTTTTATTGTTTGGGAAGAAAACTGCCTTTATTTTGTACCTGTTGCTGCCGGCTGAAATAAAATCCATTTTTCTTTAAGAGAAAAAAGTTGTGTTTTTGTTTTTTTGTTTTTATGGCCACACCCCCTAATTATCATGTTAATTTTACAAAATTTGGCAGGTTATGAAAGTTTGAACATCTTTCTGTGTTTTTTTTCAATTATTACAGTTTTGCTAATGAAGGTGACTTGCCCTTTAAGCTGTGAGTCTAACTTCTCCCAAGGGACCCGTTAGCTTATATTGTTACAATTACTTATTTGCTTATCTTAAGAGCTTTTACAGACAATCGTTTTTATCTGTGCTCCCCTATGTTCCAGTTTCATGCTTTCAGCCGTCACCTGCAGTCCCTCGTTTGTACTGGAAAGTCCAGTTTTTCTCTGCACTGAACAGCCAGAAAAAGAAACAAAGTTTCTATCTTAACTGGCTTTTGGCAGAGAGCCCAGAGCAACCACAGCTGCAGATAAGATACTTTGTAACAATTTCAGGGCTCTTATAGACGAGCGTTTTTAGCTTCGCTCCCCCGCGTACCAATTTCATGTGTTCAGCCGAAGAGGAGCGCAGGTGTAGACACACTGAATTCTTTTCAATGGGGCTGTACTCACACAGATGCATGTAAGCGCCGAACGCAGGTTGGGACGCAGCATGTTGCATTCTTCCTGCGTTCGTCAATTACATGCATCTTTATGAGTACAGCCCCATTGAAAAGAATTAAGTGCCTCTACACCTGCGCTCCTCTTTGGCTGAACACATGAAATTGGTACGCGGGGGAGCGAAGCTAAAAACGCTCGTCTATAAGAGCCCTGAAATTGTTACAAAGTATCTTATCTGCAGCTGTGGTTGCTCTGGGCTCTCTGCCAAAAGCCAGTTAAGATAGAAACTTTGTTTCTTTTTCTGGCTGTTCAGTGCAGAGAAAAACTGGACTCTCCAGTACAAACGAGGGACTGCAGGTGACGTCACTGGAGGGCGCCCTGATCGGAGGACACAAGGAAAACGCTACAGACCGGTTTTTACACCTTACAGATACCAAAGACTGTGCGGACTCCATAAGGGGACGGTTCCTACCAGGACGGAGCATAGTTATGCTTTTTATATGAGATGCATTTTTTTAATAATTGTTTTAGTATAAAAAGGTTTTACACTATTTGCTGCGCATATCTTTTAACAGCTGCATAAGAAGGTGAGTTGAGATAGACGCTGGGAAGTCTCTTTATATGCCAAGTAATTAATTTAGGTTTGTGAGTACCCACCTTGAAGGCCGTTAAGGAAAGTTCATAAAGCCTCTCTATTTTCAATATGTAAGGTGGTGGCAAGACTTACCAGGGTTCACACTTAGCGGTGATATAGTTAAGCCATACTCCTGAGCACAAAAGTGGTGTTATTTGAAATATTATCCTATATTTTGTTTGTTGGTTCTGTGCCTATGGTCGCTGGCTCTTTTTTTCTAGATAAAGAATTAAGTGCATCTACTCCTGCGCTCCCCTGTGGCTGAACGCATGAAATTGGAACGCAGGGGAGCGCAGCTAAAAACGCTCATCTATAAGAGCCCTAAAATTGTTGTACAATTGTACAAATGAGGGACTGCAGGTTGATCTGTCAAAAGAGGGACTGTCCCTCTGAAAACGGGACAGTTGGGAGGTATGGTGTAGGACTGGAAGGTCCTGCCCAGACTGGTAATCTTTGGGTTCTAGCAAATGTTCTAGGGGCTGCTGTAAGATGCCATAGATAGACAGTTACCTTTAGTGGACTGGTGGGGGGTGTTTGGGTCTCTGTATACTTGAAATGGCAGGGCCTATTTCGAATCCCAGTCAATCCCAAGTAAATAAATAAAATGCCATTATTCTGTCATTTGCATCACAATATAAAATGTATATTTACTTAAACCAGAGGCGGAGATGTTTCTTTATTCGAAATCAAAATTTTTGCTGTGCAAAATGAAAAGCACATGCATAATAAATGCCTTATGCTGACTATCACCAAGAAACAATGTTTGTGCTTGTCCTTGTAAATACTGAATATTTTGTATATAAAAACCATAGCAAAGTACACATGTCCCAAGCTGATAGCGAAGAGGTGGTCTCCTAAATAAACAGATGTGAATATCTTGGCAGAATCAATCTTCTCTTATTTTGCTCCCTGGTACAGCACGTCCCTTTTTAAAAGAACATCAGCCCCACAGAACCTATTGAAGATCCTCACACTGCCATTTCTCTCCAATCACAGGTATCCATTAAAATTATTCAAGGTTATTTATAAATAAGACACTATGCACAAATGGTGATTTGAGTTGTCCCAACACAAGATATTGATAACCCGATTGATTGCTTGTCTAGATCAGCTACAATACAACCCTCCATTACCTGCTCAGTAATTAAACAGTTTTAGAAGATGGCCACTTCATATTGTAAACTTACATTACATATTCAGGTCCACCTTACATCCCTATGGGCGATTTTTGGAGACACAGCAACAATTTCAAAGGCAGACAAGAAACTAGCAAACATCATTCCAGCAGTCAGCAGAAAGGCAATTTTACATTGTTCGATAACAAACCAGCCCCCACCACTTGAAATAATGATTACAAAGCTAGACTTTGCCTACCACATGAATTGGCTCGAGGCCTCCCTAAACGGGGAGCTCCAAGTTGTAGCCTTCTTTGCCACTTGGTCAAAATATATACAAACACTACCCCCCTACACGTCAACAGGAAATTTCCTATGTCTTTCATTTTACCACATGGTACATGTCAGAAGAGTTGGCAGGGAGAAATGCAATAAAAACAAGAACTTAAGGGTATTGGAATCAATGAGGGTTCAGGTGGCCGCATACATAGTATGATTCTGAACATAACTAGTGGTAACCCCCTGGGAAAGAGTAGAAGATACATATACATAGAAATAAGGCGCTTCATCTTGTTATGTACATAGATGGAGGTGAAAGTAGGCCGGGGGAAACCCATGTGTGTAGTCCTACCCTTTATCTGTAACCCTATGTAAAACTATAACACTGTATGGCATTTGATTTTGTTTGTTGATATGTTTTGTTTGGTGCAAATAAAGATATTAAAAAAAAAAAATATTCAAGGTCGGAACAGTAGCTGAAGAAAGCCCTAAAATGATATGCACCCACCCAGGGCATAAACAAAGCAGGGGTCTGGGAATAGTAGTAAAGTACCTTGGGGCAAAATGGTATAGATTGTAGTTCCTGGGAGGTGCCGATCAATAAAAATGAAATAAACATTAAAAACAAAATGTAGAGTTATATAAGACGTCTGCAAAAGTAGTGATGGTTGTGTATGCAAGTCTGAAATGTCTGCAAAAGAAGGTACATTTAAAAGCTATGTATTAAGAGCAATTCATAGGATGATTTTGTTTCATGTCTGGTACACCGAGTGTCTGGAAGTGCACAGAGATGCTGTGAGGCAGTTCCTAATGTTTTCATTGGAAGGGAGAGACGGGTAGTGTCCTGGTGTTTAAGAGTGTGGGTGAGGTATGTGTCCTTCATGTTTCTCAGACCCTCCCTTTTATACTTATGAATGGGGTGGAGTGTTTAAGTTGAATGAGACCCTGTGTTTCTTGTTTCCCTAAACTTACATACAGCTGTCCAGCCTGTTCTGGGGGAAGACTTGGCTAATTAGAAGATTCCGGGAATGTTCGGTAATAAAAGCACTGTCTTTGCAGCAGCTGCAAATTTGCCTTTCCTCTGGTTCACATGCAGAAATTAAGTTAAATGAAATCAAAAGTGTAAATTGACAATTCTTCTTTATAAATACAGTTGTGCAAATATGAGTTAACAGAGAGATAGAGAGACAAGAGGCAATTACAACAATGACAGGCACCACCAGAGCATGATTCAGCCATCATTTCATACACTCAATATACCGGGAAACAATCAATATACTGAGACTGTGAAAAGCGGATAGACAAAGCAAAGTTGTGCCCAGATTTCCATATAAAAAATGATAGGTTATCAATGTTATCCAGCAGTTTTAGAAGTACGCCTTCCAATGTCCCAAAAGAGATGATGGGAGTTGTATTCAACAACAGATGGACAGCTGATAGTTACACATGCTTGTTCAAGAGGAGACGCTAGCACCAAACTTTATATGTAACATACCTAACTTTCAAGTAACTTTCGTCAAGAAAACACTACAACATTTTGCATTATCAAGCTTTAAAAGCGTGGTCCACCTTTAAATTAAATGTTAGTAATAAATAACATGAATAAAAATATGTTGAATAATAAAAATGAAAACCAATTGCAAATGGTCTCAGAATATCACTCTCTAGTCTTGACATCATACTAAAAGTTGAACTGTTAAAGATGAACAGCCCCAGTAGCAATGTCACAAATAAGGTATGCTAAACCTGAAGGAGACGATTAGAAAAGGGCATCCAAACTCTACCCCAACCAATAGCTTGTGAGCAAAATGTTGCTCTCCAACCCCTTGGATGTTGCTCCCAGTGGCCTCAAAGCAGGTGCTTATTTTTGAATTGCAGGCTTGGAGGCAAGTTTTAGCTGCATAAAAACCAGGGGCACTGCCAAACAGAGCCTCAATGTAGGTTGACAAACCTCATAGGGGCTGCTAAATGGCCAATCACAGCCCTTATTTGGCACCCCAGGAACATTTTTCATGCTAGTGTTGCTCCCCAACTCCTTTTACTTCTGAATGTTGCTCACAGTTCTAAAGGTTGGGGATTCCTGCTCTAATACATAAGGAAGGGCTCATTCCCAAATGAACGTGCACCAGACAGACTCAAAGTTAAAGGAGAACTAAAGCGTAATTTAAGAAGTAGGCTAACAATGTTGTACATTATGTGGTTTCTGTACCAGTGAAGATCAGTCTCTCCAAAGATGCCCCAGTAGCTCCCCATCTTCTTTTTTGCTGATTCGCTGCACAAGCTCAGTGCTGCTGTCACTTACTGAGCTTAGGGACCAACTCACAATATACAGTACACATAGAAATAAATGTCAAAGTATAAGGCTGATTAGTAATGAATACAGATAATTACTACATGGCAGCAGAGAAACCAGTGCAACCTCATTTTTTGCTTGATAATTTGTGACGACCCCTAAGTTTTGCTTCTCAACGGCTGCTCAGAGCGCACTGAGCATGTGAGTGTCACAGAAACACGTTCCAAAATGGTGACCCCCTGTGACAAGTTTAATGTCCTGGATCATTGCTGCTATTGAGAAGCGGAAACTTTAGGCTGGTACAACAAGTTCATTAAATAAAATATGCCATTTTAGCCATATTAATTTTTAGGGTTTAGTTCTCCTTTAAGTGTGCACTGATGTTATTTAGTAAGGCACTTTTGCCCATACATGCTCCTTTGCACCTTCCAAATGCAGCCTCTGCAAAATTACTCTTTATTGTGTGTATATAAAAATAAACAAACAAAACATTGCAATTTGCATCCCAGTATTTCATTCTGAAGGGAATCAATGGCTGGATCATCCCAGAAGATATGTTATCCTGAATAATTTACAGGGTAGACACGGCCCATCTGAATTCATAGATGCTTCATGCACAATACCACTTTAATCAGAATATAATTTTGTGTTTCTCCATATTTCCTATTCTTGTCTGTGAAAAAAAGGATAATGCTTTGTTTTAACCCAAACCAATTCCTACTACTGCGGTTTTAATTCATACAGGGCCCTTATATCTGCATGCTGTCAATTCCCATGTATTAGGGTAGGACTACACGGCCGACTTGGGTGAATTTCTGTCGGATCCGATGCTGGGCGACAATCAAGTCGGATGCGACAGGAACAAGGTAAGTAATATAAAGTTGGATGGTGCCGCAACAGTGATCCGACATGACTTTCGGATGCAGACGCAGCTTGCAGCATTTTCATCCGACAGTCGTGTCGGCTCACCATTGCGAGACCATCCGACTTTATATTACTTACCTTGTTCCTGTCGCATCTGACTTGGCGCGTGCGTTTTGTCGCCCAGCGTCGGATCCGACGGAAATGCATCCAAGTCGGCCATGTAGTCCTACCCTTACACAAAGCTGCTTCTCTGACATAAAGAAAATGGTTTTACAGCTCTGCTGAAGGGGTTTATTTTAAAATGACAACCAAAGCCTAACAGAAACAAAGGTTGTACAGTATGTGCCTTTAAAGAAATATAGTCACGGGTCATAAATGTTTTAACTTCTTTATTTTTCATAACATAGCACATTTTCTCTGTGCAACCTCTGAATGCAGGTGCATTAAGTAGCAGTAACCAAAGCAAGTTACTGGGTATGTGCTAAGTGCAGAATTTGCAGCAGGAAAGTACAATGTAGGATGAACACTGTAGGTGCATAGTGGGCAGTTCAGAGGCCCCAGTAAGACTTCTGGATGCAAAATGAAATCTGAAATAGCCAAGCCAATGCCATAATGTGTGTTTTTAATTGGGATAGGTGAGCTTTAAGCCATTTCTGCCCCAAACAGAAAAGCAAAAACACTTCACAGTGAAGCCTGTGGTACAAAGGATATGTACATGTTCCAAACACGAGCACCAACTGTGATTATTCAACCGTTTAAAATGTAGCATGAGTAACTATTTTAAAACCTCCAATAGGAGTATAAAGGCAAGTTATAAAAAAAACAGAACCCTGTACACTTGGTACATTAACACCCCCACACCACCATTTTCTACATTTACCATATTCACTATAAAATGTACTTTTTACCTTGAATACCAAGTTGTTTTTTCCCATAATATGTACCTATTGATATATCTGTCTGGTTGAATTTTATAACAGTAACATCAAAAAATGAAAGTGTATTAAAGTAATAAAAATATAATGCAGTGTTGCCCCGCACTGGTAAAACTGGTGCGTTTGCTTTAGAAACACTACTATGTCAGTGGCTTGTGCCAGTGCACATTTACTAAAGGTACTTTCTGCCTACAAAGTGGAACGATGATTATTTTATTTGTTTCCCATGTTACAGTTTTTGACTCTGTTAAAGACATAACCCTATGGGCACTTTGGGGCCTCTGTGGCACAGAGCGGTAGGAGAAGCATAGAGTGCTCCTGCTGAATTTTCCTCTGGCCTCACAGCAGAAGCTCCCCTGTAGAATCATGAGTCACAAGATTTCGAGTATCATAATATTCCCTTTATTGAGGCACTTTGGCTTTTTATGAGAGGGCATTATTTTAATTCACTTTATAAAGGAATGCTGTCAGTTGTATCCTAAAGGGGTCATTCGCCTTTGAGTTATGATGAAGAGAGAGATATTCTAAGAAAACTTACAAAATAGCTTTGAATTGGTCATTCTAACATACTAAAAGTTAACTGAAAAGTGAACCACCCCTTCAAAGGCCAAAAGACACAAGGCACCTTTCCAGCATTCACTAGGTTGTTGCAGGCTTGTCCCATGAAGAAACACATTTATGTGATCCAATACATTTAAATTTATGTGAGAACCTCACTGAGCATGTGATGCTGAGGATTAGTCTAAAGCTGCAGTGGAGGGGATACCTGGAGGGTAAGACAAGAGAACAGGCAAATTAACTGGGTCATGTCTGTGAATGCGGTGCATGTCTGTGAATGTGGTAGAGACTTAGATTGTATGCTCCATTGGGGCAAGAACTGATGTGAATGTGGTTAACAAGGTGGTTCATCTTTCAATTGATTTTCATTTTTTAGTTATTTAGCTTTTTGGTCAACAGCTCTCCAGTTTGGAATATCTGTAGCTATCGGGTTGCTAGAGAGAAGTTTACCCTGGCAACCAGACAATAGGCCAGCTTCAGCCTAAAAGATGAATAGGAGAGGGGTCTGAACAGAAAAGAGAATAAAAATTAAAAATCACAAAACTGAAGCCTAACAGAGCAATGCTTTTTTGGCTGCTGCCCAAGTCACTCAGCTTGGTCCCCGTTATGGCTTAAGCTGGCCATAGACGCAAATATCTGATCGTACGAATCGAGGATTCGTATGATTTTCGAACCGTGTGTGGAGAGTCCCAACATTTTTCGTCCGGTGGAGATCGGTCGTTTGGTCGATCGGACAGGTTAGAAAATTTCTGTCGGCTGCCGATAATATCTCTGCGTGTATTGCCGATCGTACGATTTTCAGTGGGAGACGGTCACTAGCTTTGGTTGGACATAGATATCGTACGATTGCTGTCAGGGGCAGAACATTGCTGATCTGTTCTTTAACTAATCTGACTGGTAAGACTTTGATCTGAATGGTTAGTGGCGGGTCGGGAGATGGGAAAGTCCGATTGTACGATGATTCATATGATCGAATCTTTGCATCTATGGCCAGCTTTAGGCAGCATTTAGCCTAGTCATAGTTATACACCCCACCGCTTTAAAGGTATAGTTTGCCTTTAAATTAACCTAGGTACGATGTAAGCCAATTTACAGTAGGTCTTGAAATGTGGATTTTGACATACTGGGCATATTCTGCAGCAGCACTGCAGCTGAGAACGTCAGAAGGCATCTGGTTGCTAGGGTCCAATATAGCATAGCAACCAAGACAGCCTGGGAGGTAAGTAGGAGAATATAAAGATAAGGCATTAAAAGTAACAATAACATTGTTTCCTCTCCAAACAATAGGTTTTCTGTAAATCAAGGCACCAGGAACGACAAGGGTACCAAGAATAACAACAAATGTTCATTTCAAAGTTATAACAAAACACATGCAATGTACCAAACGTCATCATCAGACAGCTCTGAGGCTCTGTGAGTTTATACTGCGATCCCCGTGCTAATCACTGGATATAGTAACACACAGGCAGAAACTGCAGCGTGTACAGCTGTATACTCATGCCCAGCAGTTCATAACATAGAAATGCAGCTACGGGTCCCGCAGAGATTGCTGACCGAACGCATTTTAGGACATCCTGCAACGAAATGCATCTCCTTCTTGCGATGTCCTATGCGTATTGGCAAAGGGGTGTATTGGCAAGGGTTTTTCCCCAATACGGTGTTAATTTTAGTACATATTTGCGCCCAATTCTAGTGCCGCCTGCCCTTTCCCCCTCTAGAATCTCCATATGGCTAAGATATCCTCATTAACCCCCCAGTAACAGCGCTGCAGGCTCCTCTTACTTTGTGCTGACAGGTCCCGTCTGTCCATTCACCCTCCTCCTTGCGATGTCTGCTCCTCGTATTTGTTCCTGACAGGTCTCAGCTTCCCCATTCATCCGCCTTCATGTGACGTCATCCCCCGTCCCTCCTCAGTCCAACCTTATCCCTGGCCCCAGCCTTCCATCATCATTTTTACGGACTACTAAATGATTGCTCCTCCGATCCCTCTTATCCCACAGACCTCCCCCCTTGCCTTGTAACGTCATCACTGAGGCCCTTCTGCTTCACTTTTCAAACATTCACTCCCCTTCTTCATCCTTCCCACCGTATCTATATGTGTTGGTGACTGTAACTCCAAACAAGTGTTTAGACTTGCCTCACGCAGAGGCGGGACTTACAAGAACACGCCCTATAACACTAGCACGCCAAGCTCAGGGGGTGGGGCTAGAAACCAGGCCTTCCCAACAAGTCTCTGGAAGAAAGGGGTTTGTTGGTTTTTTTCAGAATGCATCAATTATTAGTGCTGCTCCTGCAGACTTCTGCACTAAAATACATTTTTCAAAAGACCAAACTGATTAATTTTGAAATCTGACATGGGTCTAGACATATTGTCTATTTCTCAGGTGCCCCAGTCATGTGATATGTGTGATGCAAGTTAGAGTGATAGCACTCCCACAGCTCATCAGCAGAAGAATGTCAAGTAAACAGATAACAGCTCCCTGGTAGATCCAAGAACAGCACCCAACAGCCTGTCTGAAAGCAGTGCCATTCTAAAGTGCTGGCTCTTTCTGAAAGCACATAACCAGGCAAAATGACCTGAGATTGCTGCCTACACACCAATATTACAACTAAAATGAAAAAATTCAGTTGTTGGGTTAGGAATGCAATTTTACATGGTAGAGTGAATTATTTGCAGTGCAAACAGTGTAATTTAGAAATAAACGACACCATAAAAACTCATGACAGAAACCCTTTAAGCTGGCCATACACGTGCTGATTATCCTCATGTCAGATGATCAATAGTTAATTGTAATCTTCTGACCTACAACTAACCATTCAGATGAAATAAAGTAGTAAAAAGAACAAATCAGACAATGTTCTCTCCATGAATTGACAGACAGCAAATTGTACAAAGGTTGTCCAACAAAGAGCAGTGACAGTCCCCCACTGATATAATCAGATAGGCAATACATGTAGAGATTTTAACATAAGCTGACAGAAATCTTCTAACCTGTCTGATTCCCATGGCATTAAAAATGTCGAGATGATCCAGACACAGTGAGAAATTCTTAGGGTGGTGGCAGACAGGGTGCGGACGACTTTGAATCCGAAGTGATTCTTATGCCATGCTGCCGTCAATTCGTATTGTTGCCAGCGGGAATGCCTCACGAGGAAACTTCGGACGACTTTGGAATACAAAGCGCCGTGTGTGCCATGCCGCAGGCGACTTTTCATTATAGCCGGCGCAAGACAGGGGGAAGCCGTTTGGGGCGACTAAATCTCCCCGAATCGCTAGGTGTGCCCTTACCCTTAGACAGCTAAGCAAGTGAGATACTGAATGGGTCAACAACTAAAGCTGGCAGCCTGGCACAATACACATACAGATAGGATCTTCCTTATATAATCATTGCATGTGTTCTAGCCAGCCATTGCTGACTGATATCCGCATACAACAGGTATCAGTCTGGAGCAGGGCCAGATCTAGGGATAGGTAGAAGAAGCACCTGTCAAGGACACAACGATAGGGGATGCAGGGCAGGTACCTGCAGGGTCGGACTGGGGGGCGGGGCCCACAGGGGCTGCTTCCTTAGGGACTCCCCACGCCACACACTGTGTTTTTGGTCGCGCCACGTAAAAAAGAAGAGGCGCAGGGTGCGGATCTTACCATGCATGTGCTGTTTCGCTTGACTCACCATCAGTCTGGAGACGGTGCAAGTTAAGGTGACCACACATGCAGAGATCAACTCGTTTGGCGTCGTTGGCGACCTCACCAAACAACTGGATCTCTTCCTGATGTGGTAGAGCTGTCAACTCCCCTATTTTATCAGGCGTTACCAGACTTTACGTTGTGTTCCCCGGTCTCCCGTCACTTACACACATTCCTCTCATTTCTGTCAAAGTCTGCCAATTTCGCATGATTGCAGGCAAAAATCTGATGCACATCTACAGACTACTTCAATGATGTCAGTGGAGCTGTTTCTGTGGATTCAGGAGAGGTTCTGCGCATTAGTGTGATGTCACTTCCTGATTTGTATGGTGTTCTAGTAGCGTGTCTTTTTTAGACAATATAATAAATAACCCCTAGTGCATTTTATTACAGAACCTGGCTTTGGTAACCACACCATTAGGCTGCTGGAAGAAAAATGAAAGCAAACAAATGCAAATACTACTTCAAATCGCCCATCCAGGAAGCTATTAACGTTAAAGGGGCTGTTTAACTTATACAAAGTTCTACAAAATTGGTAGGACTTTGCAAAAAAAACGATTTTCATATTGCAGTGATTAAACAAACATTAACTGTACCCATGATATTTACTTGCAAAAACTTTGCTTGTTGAATGTCAATATACAGATATTGGTGTTAGAGGACAACAGCAGCTTTTAGTGTTAGAGCGTCTATTCCCTCAGACTGGGGGGCCCAGGGCCAGGGTTGTCACCTCAGGGGCCCGACATATTCCTGGGCCCTCCTGTCCCAGTTGTGGAGTCCTTCACTCGCACATCAACTCCTCCTCCCTCTGTGCATACCTTGTTCTTTTCTCTTGCCACCATGATCGGGGATAGATAAAGTAGAGCAGCAATTGTTTCAGTGTATCAAAGTAATACGGGCCCACAAGGGTCGGGCCACTGAGTTTTTTTCCTGGTGTCCCACTGGCCCAGTCCAACCCTGTGTGAAGTGAGAGGAGGTTACCATCACAGCTGAAGGGTACGTTGAGTAAAACCCCAAGCAGAGAAATTACACTGTGTATAACCTTATACAAAAACTTGGTCAATTAGAGCAGTGTTGTTGCTATGAATATCACAGCTTTAAAGGGGATGTAAAGGCAAAAAAATAAAATTACTTTCTTTAATGAAAAAGAAATCTATCTTCAATTAAATAATGTCTACGTTTTTATAATAAACCTGACTGTATGCAGTGAAATTCCCCCTTCATTTTACTTGCTCTCACAGCTGCGGATAGGAAACTTCAGACAGTCCCTAACTGCTCTGCAGGGAAATGATCATACTTTCATTCCCACAACTCAATCAGCTCTGTTTGTTTCCCTGTAGAGATTTGTATCCGCAGACCCAGTGCAGTATGTATATTCTGCTGTATTGGCTCCTATGGCAGATATTATTTGACTTGTGCTGTTTTGATCGTTTATGACGATCCCTAAGCTTAACCTCCCAGCTGAAGCTCATACCACACTGAGCATGTGCCTAGTCTTGGTCTTGCAAAGATGTTTAACAAAGTTATAAGATGACAGCCCCCTGCGCCAACTTTGAGAGCATAAATCATTTGTCTTATTAGGCTTCTGGTGCAGTAAGTTCATGTTTATATTTAGGATATAAAATACAGCATTGCTAACATTATTCTATTATAGACTTTAGTTGCCCTTTAAGGATAAGTCATACTCGCCCTAAATTTAGCAGTATTCTACTAATAAAAACACATTCTAAGAGCTGTTTATTAAAAACTGGTTTTGAGATTTGTTTTCGAAAGGATGACTACCCATCATCAGTTTAATTACTCCACCCATCTTGTATGTATTACAAGTTGTGACTCATAGCCTTCTCAAGTAGAAAGAACAGAACACAGAGTTAGTAAAATCTATTTTATATTAGTGCAGCAATGGACAAATAGCTATAACCCACTCATTATCCTATTGGCAACATAAAGTCAAACTGCTGTAAGAATGATATAAAGCCTTCAGTCTTACTTTGAATTTGCATAATTGCCAGCAGCATGCCAAAAAGAAGGTGAGCTCAACATATTATTCACATCCAGACTTCTGATCATTTCTTGGTACTTAAGGTGTGGTTTCCTAACAAGCAACTGTTATTACTCATCCTTTCCAAGGATATCAGTCAATAAATGTTCCTATAAAGGGGTATTCACCCACCAAAACTTTTTTTTAGTTTGGTTGTTTTCAGACAATTCACTAAAATAAATACCTTTTTATATTACTTTCTATTTTCTTTTTGTGATGGTTTTTCTAATATTGAAGTTTAAACTTTTTTTTAAACTTTTCACCTTCTTATATCTTTCTGAAAGCACATGACCAGGAAAAATGGCCTAAGATGGCTGCCTACACACCAATATTACAACTAAAAGAAATACACTTGCTGGTTCAGGAATGACACTATATATTGTAGAGTGAATTATTTGCAGTGTAAACAGTGTAATTTAGAAATAAAAAATACATCATGCAGTAGCGATCCTAGAGGGGACGGGCCCTGGTGCATGACGCGCAGCTGGGCCCCGCCCCCCTCCGTACAGCCGCATTTGGCAGCATTTTCAGCGGCGAACGGACTGCCGGGGGGCCCTGAGGGGGTGCGGGCCCTAGCCCGCTCGCACCCCCTGTTCCCCCGGTAGTTCCACCACTGACATCATGACAGCTGTTAGAATTAATAAAATAGTTGTTAATATTCCACAGATACTGCTGAGAAATGTAAACTAATTGTATCAACTTAATGTAGCAAATGGTAACAGTTCAGAATCTGTACCCAGTGGTGTAACTACCGGGGGAGCAGGGGGTACGATCGGGCCAGGGCCCGCACCCGCTCAGGGCCCCCCGGCAGCATGTCCCGCACCCGCCCCCCTCTAGTTACATTACTGTCTGTACCTGGATTATGAGCTGCCAGACGGAAAAACCAGAGACAGGAACATTAAACCTAAATTTTGGGGAAAAAAACTGTAAAACACGGAAAGCAATTGGAATAAAAAAATTTTTTTTCTGGTGAACAATAAAATGAGTTTGTCTGTAATATAAGCTGATGCTACAGGGCTGACATTCTGATGCTAATTGCACTGGTTTCTGACTGGTGCTGACATGTAGTAGTTATCTGTATTAAGTACAAACATTGTGACATTTCTATTCTGTATATACAGTATATTGTGAGTGGGTCCCTAAACTCAGTAAATGACAGCAGCACAGATCATGTGCAGTGAATCAGCAGAAAAGAAGATGGGGAGCTACTGTGGCATCTTCAGAGGCACAGATCTTTACTGCTAAAGGGCTGTGGATGCCTTGGGCTGGCATAGAAATCCAAAACATCCAAAACATTTCTAGTCTACTTCTATAGTTAAGCTTTAGTTCTCCTTTAAAGGGGTGGTTCACATTTAAATTACTTTTAATATGTTCTAGAACTGCCAATTCCAAACAACTTTTGAACTGGTCTTCCTTATTTATTTTGTTATAGTTTTATTAGCCTCCTTCTTCTGAATCGTTCCAGCTTTCAAATGGGGGTCACTGACGCCATCTAAAAAAACACATTCTCAATAAGGCTACAAATGCATTGTTATTGCTACTTTTTATTACTCATTTTTATATTGAGGCCCTCTCATATTCATATTCCAGTCTCTTTTTCAAATCAGTGCATGGTTGCTAGGGTAATTTGGACCCTAGCAACCAGATTGCTGAAACTGCAAGATAATCTGAATAAAAACCTAAATAACTCAAAAACCACAAATAATAAAAAATTAAAACCATTTGAAAATTGTCTCAGAATATCACTCTCTACGTCATAAAAGTTAATTTAAAGGTGAACAACCCCTTTAAACACTTTCTTCCTCATGAGTCAATTTATTTAGCAGGACACACATTGTGAAGGAATGTTTTGTTCAAACAATTTGTAACACACAATTCTACTTTCTATTGGTTATAAAGCCCATGGAAACTGAAGTAATTGCTGGTAGCAAGATTCAGATAATAATAAACTGAGCCTTTAGCTAAAATCACCCCATTATGTGACCAGAGGGGTGACCACAGACGGATTCAGACACAATTAATACAAAATGTTAAACTTGCTTAAATATTGAAAATACACTTTTCTTTTATCGCAACAGATTTTCACAAATCCCTGCAAAAAAATGAAATTCAAATTTTAATACACACCCCCCAAAGTGTTGTCTCCAATATTGTGGACTTAAATATTGTTTAAATGTTCACATTTAAATTATCTTTTAGTGTGATGCAGATAGTGATATTCTATGACAATTTGCAATTGGTTTTCAGTTCTATTATTTGTGTTTTTTCAAGTTATTTAAAAATAACTTAAAAAATGGCATGTCTATAGTTTGCAGTTCTAGCAGTCTAGTTGCTAGGGTCCAAATAACCCTAACAATCCCGCCAAGTGACCCCAAAAATTGAAAGCTGGAAAGAGTCAGAAGAAGAAGGCAAATAATTCAAAAACTATGAAAAAAGAAAAAATGAAGGCCAGTTGAAAAGTTGCTTAAAATTAGCCATTCTATAATATACTAAAAGTTAACTCAAAGGTGAACCCAGTTTCCCAGAGACCGTTACCTTATCAGACATGTTTTTTTGTAGCAAATCATGTTACATTTATTTGTTTAGTCCCCCAATTCCTTACAGGTTTTTTTTATATCGCTCTCGGCTTTTCTTTTTATGACATATGATTACATTTATTCACATTTGCTCAGTAGCCATGGTTATTGCAGCTGACATAGTAATATGTCATTTAAACTTAATATATGGCAGTTTTAGTGAACTTTTTGTTGTTGTTGTTGTATAGTTCATTTACAGTAAGTGGGCATACCCTTACATCTAGAGGTGTTGGGTGTTTTATTAGGAAATACAGAGGTACAATTCCTCTCACTTTATTGTTCATTACAATCTAAGTGAAATGAAAATGAATCCTGTGGTTTTGTTCTTCACTTTGCATTTCAGCACACAGCCTGTTTCTCACAATTCTCTTTTCTCCTTTTTTGTCTAGCAGTGATATTTACCTTATAGACATATAAGTACGTTTTTTAATTGCAAACCTACCAATGGTTCAGATTTTCATAGGACAGACATCATTTGTCAATTTTTATTTTAAAACCAACAAGCTTGGAGTAGTGAGTCTGCTATTCACTCATTCTTTATTAGTGAATTGTTGTTCCTTTAATATGTAAACCTGGTGATTGGCACCACACCAACCAACTTCAATTGCAGTGTCTGGTGTGTTTCTCTACAAGCTGACTGCTGTATAGGGATGATCCCAGCTGTCTTTGATCCTCCATTTAGGTATCACCCTCTTGTGGCCACATGGCTTAGTGCACAGGAAAAAGCAGGCCTGCTGTTCATTTTCCAATTAAAAATTCATACAACAGCTGCGAATGATTAAAAATAGCAAACAAACAAACAAACAAATAAACAAAAAAGCTTAAAGAGGATGTCAACCTAAAAATATAACTAGTTGCCTAATAAAAGAAAACAAAGCTCCAAGCAACGTTGCAATATACATTACACATTTTCTATGGTTATTAAGTTATTTGTATATGTAATACTACTGAAAGCAGTGTTTGTCTGTCCCTTTATGTTTTCTGTCCTGGTGACTCAGACTGTTGATACAGTGACGTAACTATAGAGGAAACAGACCCCGCAGTTGCAGGGGGGAACAGGGGGGCCGGGACTGTGGGGTCTGTTTCCACTATATCTAATATAAAAAATCTCCTCCCCAGCTGCTCTCTCTTACCCACGAGGAAGGGGGATTCAAGTTGGGCAGGAGTGGGTGGTGTCAGGGCGGGGTGTGGGTGAAGTTGGAATGGGGAATGGAAGGGCAGAGGCAGGACATGGAAGTGGGCGGGAAGATGGGGATCGGAGTGTGGCGGCCCCTCTGAAGATTTTTGCAGTGGGCCCTGGCGCACTCTACCACTGTGTTGATACAATGTAAGACAAGGCAGCTGATTAACAAACCTGTCTTTGTTGGGGAACTAAGATTTTCCAACGTTGGTTAAAGTAACTAAGCAAATATTGCTAAAAAAGTTTTTAACAAATGTAAAATGGAAAGTTGCTGTGAATCATGTTTCATTTTATTAGGCAATTTTTATTTTGAAATTGACTTGTCCTTTAATGTTACTACAGGTGGTGTTTACCATCCCTGACTAAGTGCTGCCTGAGGTAAGGTGCCTTGCATCATGCCTACAATGGCACAGTGTAACTGCTCACAGCAGCAAAGTGATGGATCTTCCATTTACAGTATATTCCCACAAAGGTGCTGAAAGTTCCCAGGTTACAGCAAAGATGAGAAAACCCCATACATTATGAAAGTTTGAGGGAAAAAAAGTATAATGACAGCAATATGTCTTATATAGGGTACAGTACCAAGCAATAATAGGTATGTCACATGCTTTTGGGTGTAGTATTGTTTATCACAAAACACTGCAATATATATAGGTCCAGGGTTCACCAGGGATGCCATCTAAGGGGCCCAAACCCCCTCAGAGGACTCCCCCCAGACAGTGCCAAATACCGCAATTCTCCCCCCTGCTCGTACCTTTAACTTTTGGCCTTAGCAGCCACATTTGGTGGAGGTCAAGGTGAAGCAAGGCAAATGTACAGTGACTTCAGCAGGGTGTGGGTCTGCTGGGCCCCTTGAGGGATGGGGCCTAATGAATTTTTTTTCCCAGTTTCCTGCCCACCCAGTCTGACCCTGTATGGGAAATTTGTGAAAGTAAAAATTATGGATTCCCAGATATGTTTTGCCAAGGATTGCTCTTTGCTAGTATTTCCAAAACTATTGAGGGACAGTGGCTTACATATTTATGATTAATATTCCTTGCATCCACGAATATATAGGAGATAAGATGTGGCAAAATGGTTATTATATTTTAAGTCTAAATTCTACGTTATAAATAGTGATGGGCAAATCTGTCCCGTTTCTGCAAAAATGCACAAAACGTCGAAAAATTAGCGAAACACATTGAAGTCAATGGGTGTCAAAATATATTTACGCGAGCAGCAATTTTTTTATGCGCTAATATTTTGTCCAAATGCATTAAAGTTAATGGGCGTCCGAATAATTTTGACACGTAACAATTTTTTTTACTAGCCAAATTTCTCTTAAATACATGCCTGGTGAATTTATTTGCCCATCACTATTTATAAATATATATGACCTTGTGGGGCTACATTACTGTTACATTTACTGTAATACTATCACAACCAGACAGTTATTTGCTCAACCAGCTGCAGGCAATACAATAAAATAAATGAGTTGTTGTATTGGTAAAAAAAAGGCCAGTTGTGTGTATTGTTCAACCAGTTAACTATAAATTTATTTTTTATGTGGATATGGATATTTGTTTGGAAAGAGAGTTATATTTGACAAAAAGCTAAATTTTTGGAATTTGGTGGAAAATGTGCAATATATGTGTTGTGTGCAAGCATGTGTGAGTGCTGTGAATGTGTGTGATCCCCCGGAGCCCCTAAAATTGCATGTGAGTGTGTGAATGTCAGTGTAAAGCTAAAATAAGTGTGCGTTTGTCTGTGTCGGGGGCACTAACCTGGGGTGGCAGGCTCAACGATCGTCAGGATGGCTGGAGGAAGAGAAGGCAACGTCTTCTTGGATCCGGTAAATGGGTGGAGCTTGCTGGAGCAGGAAGTGTGGGCAGCAGCAGAACACGTCCATTGCATGTGTCTGCTGCTGCCTTTGGGGCCCCTGGGCAATTACGTCTCACGGGCCACTTGTTCTCCCACCTTGTTGCCCAGGGGCTGGGGAGTAAGAAGGAATGGAGCGATTGGTTTTAAAAGCCGTTCCTCCGTTCCCAAACCCTTTAATGCTGCAGAATGTAGAATCTACGTTCTGTGGCATTTCTAGTGACTTTACCACAGAACGTTGATTCTACATTCTGTGGTTAAAGGGTAAGGCATTTTTTGGTAGCTTAAGGCACAACATGTATCAATGTCCTAAATATATTGATAATGGGTTGAGTGCAGAGGACCTTTTGTATTTGTCTGTGTGTATTTTGTGGTCACAGCCTCATTATACCCCTGCTTTTTAAAAATCAGTGGTGAGCACAACTTTCACTTAAGACCATGGGGGGAGGGCTGAGGAATGAGCCACGAGGGAGTAGATTGCAACAGCAAACGTGGCCAGCACAGAAGTGTGACTGCAGTCTCTTTGGGTAAGTGAGTATAATAAGAGAAGGGTTTGCATACTTCTTCATTAGGAGCCATTTGACTATGAAACAAGCAATTGAGTTTATAGTTGTAATTAACCTTCCCAAACTAAAACATCACCCTCTGCCTGTGCCTGCACCACTACTAGAGCTCCCAGCACCACTAATGTGTAAAGGATCAAATGAATGTCTTCTCTGAATAATGCAGGTTTTTTCTTTCACATGTGTGTCCATCTCATGCTAGTGATGTTTATTGGCTTCAACCCAGTTACTTATGTCTCTGCAATGAGAGGGCACTGTTTCAGCCTGTGTAAATATACACAGAATGGGTTTCAGCACAAATGTATGTTTTCACTTCAAAATCTTCTCTGCTCTGTGTGTGTGTATGCACCCAGGCCAACACTGTGCCTGTCAATGAAGAGGCAAAAATGAGTGGCTTCCAGCAGATCAGTTGTTTCTCACTATTCTGAGACTGTTTGGGCTCTTACTGACGAGTGGTTGTAGCTGCGCTCCCCTGCGTTCCATTTTTCTGTGTTCAGCCGCAGGGGAGCGCAGGAATAGATGCATTAAGTTCTTTTTAATGAGGCTGTACTCACACAGGCGCGTGTAGGCGCCGAACGCAGGTTGAGACGCAACATGCTGCACTTTTTCTGCCCCATTGAAAAGAACTTAATGCGTCTATTCCTGCGCTCCCCTGCAGCTGAATGCAGGAAAAACGAAACGCAGGGGAGCGCAGCTTCAACCACTCGTCAGCAAGAGCCCTTAGTGCAATTGTGTGAGTCAATGCAAGTGTGTACCAGGCTATTTCGAATTTTAGCTGATCAATAGTTCTCCCTTTCAAGTTTAACAACTCCATTCCTAGATTTGTGTATTTGCCATGAAAATATTTGTAGACATTTTGCTTGTGATGCCTTTAGCTACTTGCCCCACCCTGAATTTTCTGTAGACACCCATGACTAAAAATTGACTTAAAAAATTTGCATTATTTGGATAAAATGGAGTCTTTCCATAATTCAGAGCTATCTGAATAATGGGTTTCCGGATAACGTATCCCATAACTGTGCTGAATTTTTCACCCCAGATAACACTTCTCCATAGAATTTATGCATTGGTGATGTCACTCATTAAATTTAATATCAATGATGCTTCTTCCCATCTGAGATAAGTTTATGATGCAGCACCCGACCACTGTAATGTGTTATTTTATATCTCCAACACACAGCTTAAAAAGGGTATTTCCTTAGGGATTCCACTGTAATAATCAGAACTGCTCACTGTGTTATATGACCCTAGGGATAATATCTAACATGCTGTTCAATTGTTACTTATGGTTTCTGTTTGTAGTTAGAAACACCCAATTAGACTGGAGGAACTTTGGAGCAGGGGTACCCTTTCTATATTTTCTTGTCGCAACATTAGTATTGATTTCCTAGGAATTGTATTTACTCCATTATTTGCACTTGCATGTCTTGCCAAGTTGCTAAATAAGTTAATAAGCATGGCAGCATATATTTGTGCTAAAGTGTATAAATAATAATTACCAGGAATTGATTATAATTGACTGATATTTTTAATATAATTGATTAATTATATTATAATAAATGTATAATGTATAAAAAAAAATAGAAATTATAATAAATTACTGACTGGTCTATGATTTTTTTTTTTGCAATAATACCTGTACATTTTTGTGAATGGAGCACTTCTACAGATTCCTAAAGCATTAAGAGGGATATTACCTTCTAATACAGAATTGATGGTTTGAATTTGTGGTATCAGTGAAACATTCTCAGCAGGCAAATAATCCCGTGTTACTAAATTTGCAGCATGTAAACTTCTGGCATTTTAAAACTAGATTTACTGTATGTTTTGCACATGTGTAGCCCACCCGTGGGTATGATGTAAAGTATAGCTTGTAGTGTGTGAACCCCAGTGCCAGTAACCCTTGCTGCCCTAGCAATTCCCAGTAACTCCTAGTACCTTACACCTGGTAGTAAAGAATCAAAACCACAGAGCTTTCTTTCAGCAATGAACATGTTTATTAATGTTGGATAACATAATAAATGCATTTAACAGTCACTTATTTTACATTGATCAATTTAATATCTGATATTCTTTAAAAAAAAGACAAAGGGACATTGTGAAATACCACACTTCTAGTCGAGGACTTCCTCCTGGGAATGATTCTCTAATCTCGGGGATCCTTTATTTGAGGTCTTGGCACCCTATCTGGTACTCAACTCACCCACTAAAGGTCCCGATACTAGCGGGTTAATACTGCAGGGTCCTAATCACTTTGCTTCTCCTCATGGTGAAAGTCTGCTCACTATCTTCCCAAAACCTCCCTCCTAGAGCGACTATAAACTGACTATCACTAGCTAAGCTTACCTATAATTTAACACAAACTGGAGCCCTGGACCCGTATCCACCTCCCAGTGACATGAGGTCCCAGGAAAGACACACTGGAAGCAAAATGGGGTTTATTTAAATTTAAATTATAGTTTAGTAATCTTAAAGTATGAAGATCCAGAAAAAAAACAGGTACTGTGGATTCTGGATAACAGGTCCCATACCAGTATCTTTATTTAAAGTATTTGCCTCACATCCATTTTCTTTATCTTGAGCTGTCACTAAAGAACAGTTTTATGGGGCTGCAGCACATTTTCTTCCTTTGTGTTATAGACTGGCCAATAGGAGAAGGGTAGTGGTGGTCTATAATTTATACGCCTATACTGAGCTACAGACATCCACATGGGACATCATTGTAAGTTTAATGCCAACTGCTTTCTTCCATAACGTCACTGAATACCATATATAAGGCCAACGTGTCAGATTCATTTCCATTTTCACACCCTTATTTCCTATTCCATGTAATTAATGGAAGTGTATTGCTGCATATACCTTAGTCAGGCTGAAAAGAAAGTAGGTCAAATATATGTTCAGTAATCTTTAATATACCAGAATACTGTATTAAAAACATAACTAATAATACAGTTAGAAATTTAGTATTGGCCAATTTGTTTTGATTGCATAAAGTAAAGGAGGGACACAATAATGCATAGCACTAAAATAATTTTTTATAGGTTTTCGTATTTGTGGTTTCTGAGTTATTTAGCTTTTTATTCAGATGCACTTCAGTGTACAAATTCAGCAATGTGGTTGCTAGGGGGCCAAATTACCATCGCAATCATGCATTGATTTAAATATGATATGAATAGGAGATCTGAATAGAAATATGAGCAATAAAAATGTAGCAATAACAAATTTGCAGTTTTACAGAACATTTGATGTTTTAGATGGGATCAGTGACCCCTATTTGAATGCTGGAAAGAGTTAGGAAAAGAATGTAGCACACCCATGGATGGGCCTGACAATAGTGTAGAGAGTGTGATTATAGTGGGCGTTGCTGCCAGTGCCTCCCGGACACCCTTGTGGTATGGGCAACTCCCAGCAGTGTGTGTGTGCCCCTTTAAACACCTTGCCCTCGGTTTTGTCCTGTGAGTTTCCTGGTGTTCTGATTAACCAGAATGAAGAAACAGCAGTCAAGAGGGTTACTTCAGACCAAAAACTTTTTTATTGAAGAAATAGCAGTGAATCTTGGTTACAACAATCAGGCAATAAAATCTTCAGCAGCATTCAATGCAGACAGTGGAAACCCTCCACACTTACTACCCTTAATAGTAGTAAACTCAGATCAGTCTCTCTTAGTATGGTACAGCCTATCTTAGTGAATCCTCCCCAGCACTAGGGATCCCACGGGGTATCTTGCTCCTTGGCACTTTCCCTGATCCTGAGCTCACCCACCCGTGTCCCTGTCTGGCAGCTTGATCACTGCAAGGGTACTAACCCCAAGTACTCTCCCTGGTGGAACCAGAAAGCTGCTCACTAAATACACTGCCTCTAACTTTCACCCCTAGAGCGACTATTTCCCAAACATCTGACGCTAAATAAACCTAACCAGGGCCTGTCACCTACTCAGACCCAGTCCTGTACCCACTTCCCCACAAGGTGGGATCCAGGAAGGGAGCCGTGAGTACACGTATGTTCTCCCACCTACTGCCACCTACTGGGCAACAATAACCTAGATCAAATTATCATAGACACTGGAAAGGAGACAATAGCTGCCTGGGTAGATATATATGGGAAAACTGCCTGAGCAAAATCAATTAACCCTTATGGTCTCTACAAGAAGGCACATAATTGAAAAACTAAAAAAAAGAAAAATTAAGGACCAATTGAAAAGTTGCATAGAATTGTCCATTCTATATAACTAAAAGTTTACTTACAGGTGAACTACCCATTTAAGCCCCAGTACAGAAGAAAAGCATGAATCATTTTAAGGTGTCTAACTTGCTCAGTTCTTTGATAGTCTGGGAGTGATGGCAATGAATTCAAGACATGGGAAAACACTAAAGAATACAGGAGCAAAAGCAGTAAAACATTGTTATGGTAGAAATCATACCACAAAATACTACAGAGTTTGTAAAGTAGGTATTCACTGTAATTTTTACTATTACTAAAACGGTTAAAATATGGCTGCTTAACAGCCATTACTATTTACACAGTTTCAGGCCTGCCCAGTTTTTTCATCTGTTACTATTAAAGACTAATAACATCTACACTAGAATCAGTTGGTGCCCCTTTAAGACACTGGGTACATTTGCATCTGGGCAGTAACCCGTGGCAACCGATCCGTGTGCAGCTTTTTCCAAGCAGCTGCAGGTTGACCACTGAGAGCAATCATTTGATTGGTTGCCATGGGTTATAGCCCAGGAGCAAAATTACCCAGTGTTTTTTTAATTACCTGCTGTCTTCAGTTTATCCCCCCTTGCAAGTAGATAATGCCTTACTCTTCACCATCTAGCTAAGGCAAGTGGATCTGAATGGATTGAAATTCAAGTTACCCTGTACACTGTCACGGGGATGAGAGGTTTGGGGGGGGGGGCAGCAGGTTTGAAGTGTAATAGGCAGTTTATATCCTAATCTGCTGCTGTGTTACTATGCAACAGGACAGCCTGGAGCTGAATTTTTAACCACAGAGCTACAATGACAGAAGGGACACAATATATCATTTAATACCATAATAACATAGAAAGTTAAGTTGAAAAAAGACACGTCCATCAAGTTCAACCTTTTAACTTTTTTTAACCTGCCTAACTGCCAGTTGATCCAGAGGAAGGCAAAAAACCCATCTGAAGCCTCTCCAATTTGCCTCAGTAGGGGAAAAATTCCTTCCTGACTCCAAAATGGCAACCGGACTAGTCCCTGGATCAACTTGTACTATGAGCTATCTCCCATAACCCTGTATTCCCTTACTTGCTAAAAAGCCATCCAACCCCTTCTTAAAGCTTTCTAATGTATCAGTCAGTACAACTGATTCAAGGAGAAAACTCCACATCTTCACAGCTCTATCTGTAAAAAACCCCTTCCGAATATTCAAACAAAAACAATGCGTAATGTATAGTTAATTAGAGCTGATAATATTCCATTATCTGAAAATAGGTATCTAGTTGCATAATAATATATTTCATTTTAATTTCTTTAAGTAAGGTTACTGTGTAACAGAAAGTAAGTATGACCACTAGATCACTAATTATTGCTTTACAACCCTTAAGCCGAAGAGATAATAGAGGAAATAAATGGATAATGTTGTCATATTCATGTCAATTTTGTATTCAGCAACTCATTGGGTTGCAGGGTTGTGATACAAGGGAACAAAATAAAATGTCTAGAATGGTATGAGATGCCACATGCCAAATTGTACTCTTATGTGGTTTTGCCAAAGAATATCTGGCATATTAACTTACCGACTCCCATATATCGTCTTAATGATTATGAAGTTGATCCAAAATGCAAAACGTAGGAAAATCATTGTGGCCATACTTTTGAAATACCTGTGATTGGACTTAAATAAATACACTTTCTGACAATATTACAGTCTCACAATTGGTTAAATTAGCACATGTTTATACTCAGGGCTGGAACTAGGTGTAGGCAGAAGAGGCAGGTGCCTAGGGCACAAAGGTAGAGGGGCGCCAGGCATGTACCTCTTCTGACGCCTTTCCCTAGTTCAGACCGTTGTGTCCAGGAGCTTTGGCAGCAGTTTCTTCAGTATCCGAGTGTGCGATCTTCCGCGCATGCCCACTCATGATATTTCTGTGCTTCTACGCATGCGCACTCACGCTTCCGCTTTTCTGCGCAGGCGCACTCGTGATATCTCGCCACTTGCACTCTTCTGCACATGCACAACGTGGTCGGCCGGGTTGCTTAGGGCACCCAACCGACTTGGCCTGGCACTGTTTATACTCATGTGAGCAGTAACGCCACGCCAAGGCTTCAACCATGTTACTGGCCATTCACACACCATTCACTCCGGGCATAACAGGCCTTGCCTCCTATAACATATCTAATACTTAACATTAACATTAGAACAATAGTAGAATAATAATAACAGTATAACTATGGAGGCTGATAAAGACATGTCTGTGAAGCACAACCCTTTGCACATTCCAACTGATCCAGAGGAAAGAAAAAACCCATCTGAAGCGGGGGCCAATTTGCTACAGAAGGGGAAAAAAACCCTTCCTGATCTGGATCAGTTGTCTGCGCATTAAAACAGGGCATGGGCTTCACAGACAGACAGCAGAGCCTGATGGAATTTGGTTCCTATAAGAGGAGCCATCTCTGCCTGTCCTGTTACATCCTTAGCCTTTCATATCTCACATTCTCTCACACAATCACGCACCATTCGCTCTAAATAAATATAAATATACTTACCTCTTCCTGATGTTACTGGGTGAGGTCTAGATGGTGTTTCCCAGGTGGCACTGGATCAGATGGTATGACCAGGCATTGCAGAGTATGATGGTGTCTCAATGCAGCAGGTGGAGATCTTCTTGTTCCAAAGTCTATGGATGATGGTTACTGATGTTTCATATTTCATGCTGATGGAATTGCATGACTGAGCCTTAGAAACTTAATCCTGCAAAGTAGAATCTATGAAGGAAAGGCCTGGAATGTTCATTGTGTCCCCTGATGCGTTGTTGTTCTTCTGGGACTCCAGGAACGATAGAGCCTTTCCTTCGTATGGCTTCATCTGCTCCCTTGATGACTGTATAAAAGGGAGAAAAACACTCGTTAGTCTTAATGATATTAAATATCCAGTAAAGGTATTTGAACTATCAGCCAGTCCAACAGAAGGTTATACACTTCCTAATGTACTGCATTCGATACAGGTATTTCAAAGAGAGCTGTGAGCTTCCTAACTGATCCCTATGTGCCACCTGTATAGTCCGTTAATCCTGGGGTCACTGAGACTCTTGACTCTAAAATAGAGCTGCCGAGCTGAAACACTGGTAATATAAGTGTAAAACTCTAAACACCTCAGAAATCACTAGAAAATGAATGTAAATGGCAAAATTGTTTTGAAAAGCATGCCAAGTAAATTTAGATAAAGTTATGTTTTGTAATTTAGCTCACCTTTGATTTCTCTACTTGAGTTGCTTGTTTCATCATATATATTACATATCTATTTCTATTTTCTCTTTAATAAGTGTAAATATTTCAGCAGCCATGTACTTACTGTTTCAAGGTCGAAAGGGGATGGTACTGGCGGCCATTCCAGCTCCTCCCAGTCAATGGCTGAAAAGAATGGGTGCTGTCTGATGTTGCCATATACACCAAGACGCCGGTCAGGATTCCTCTCCAGTAGCTAAAGAAACACAAACTTTTATTTGAATATTGCAGATATGGGTCTGTGTAATGAACCCGCCAGTAATAATCTCAAATAGCAAAGAGCCTAGTCACACTATTAACTACTGTATGTGGACTCTGTTAAAGAAGTAAAGGGTATGGTCACTGTTTTTAAAAATGTATTTATTAAATTCAATCATTTCACTTGGTTTTTCATTTGTATTTACTTTGAATTATTAGCAATTCTATTCTGCCAAACACAGACCAACTCTGAATGTTCAATTATTTAAACTACTTACGTTATTAGGCCCTCTCCTTCTGATCTTCTGTTTGGACTCATAGACTAATAGGATGACTAGGCTCTAGCAACCAGGTAGCAGAACAATAAGTGTAACTATTTCTTTATTTCAAACAATATTCCAAAATTCAAACAAAATATAAAATTCCCACCTTTCGCAGCAGATCTTTGAGATCCTTACTCAGCCAGGAAGGGATGTTGGGTTCGTCGCTGAAGTCCTCATCATCGCTGTCATCTGGGAATGGGATCTCTCCGGTGGCCATTTCACAGATGATGACTCCACATGCCCACCAGTCCACCGCCGCATTGTAACCCTTGTTTGAGAGGATCTTTAATAGAAAAAAAAAATACCATTTTGAGCTTTCTACAGTTGGGGTAAATCATTGTATGGTTTCTGTTATAATACAGGTATGGGACCCGTTATCCAGAATGCTTGGGACCTGGGGTTTTCCCCTGCATAATGGATGTTTCCGTAATTTGGAACTTCATACCTAAAGTCTACTAGAGAATTGTGTAAATATGAAAAAAACACAATAGGCTGGTTTTGCTTTCAATAAGGATTAATTATTAGTTTTGCTCAAGTTCAAGGTGCTGTTGTATTATTAAAGAGAGAAAGGAAATAATTTTTAAAAACTGTTTTATTTGGATAAAATGGAGTCTATGGGATATGGCCTTCCCTTTATTTGGAGCTTTCTGGATAACTGGTTTCCGGATAACAGATCCTATACCTGTACCCATAAGTAGATTATAGAATATAAGGACTGCTACAAAACACTGAATATGGTAAATAAATGAAATTGAAATGGGTAGCACTAAGTAGGGATTAAAAGTTATTATTATAGCATTGGGTTTTAGGACTTTTCAATCCAAAACAAGGTTTCCTGGTGAATGTCCAGTAGTAATGGGGCATTTCTGATTTATAAATCCTTGCAGTTAGTATCTTCCTAAGGGAAACTGCCACACAATGAAACTAGAGGAGCAGGTCCTTTTTTCTTATAATTATCAGTATTCATGGAGGGTGGGAGAGTTTAACTATAAAGTTGAGGGTATGTATCACAACCTGACATTGCTCTGGGTACAAACTACAGTTAAGGCTTAATGCAGCATAGAAGGAATTTACAGTTAAGTCAGTGACTCTCCTGACACTGTCAAATATTAACAAGGGGTGATTTATGTAGATTCAGGCATCGTTATAACTTTCAGAAGAATTTTTGAGTAGCCATAGAGTGTATGGGATTCAGTGAGTAATGACAGGCCAGTTGGTATATGTAGCTGGGCCCAGAGCAACAGGTAAACAAACAGGAATGTACTTGCAGGATTATTCTGTAGAAAATACTTCAATTTCTTACCTCCGGAGCCATGTAGTCGAGTGTTCCAGCCTGGCCAGTGATGGTTCTACTGCCAAAAATGTTCTGCTTGGCCATGCCAAAATCTGCTATTTTTATATGACCCTCATGGTCCAATAGAATATTGTCTGGTTTGAGATCCCTGTAATAAAAAGATAGTCCAAATTATGAAAAGTAGGAGAAAGTTGCATGTTATGTTGATTTTACAAATAACAAGATAGGTGAAATCACAATCAGGCTAACACACAGGTCTCAGGGAAGCAGAATATAATAGAAAACAGAGTGTTGGCTTTTTTGAAGGCACAAAGTGGTTTGGAGGGATATTCACACCAGTTCATGTGGACTACAGGTTTGTCAACCAAACTTCCCAGTTCACTTACCTCTATTGACTAGGGAAAGAACACCAGCTAAAAGAGTTGTAAGGATGAGTTAAGGGCAGACAATGTTCATATAGTGTGATAATGTTTGCCAGAGGGTATTGATATATGTCTGGTTATTGTAATGAGTGTAGTGAGTGATGTAGGTATGTACATGTATCTATATGTCTTCTGAGCCTGTCTTTGCTCTCCCAACTCACAGTATTATAAGTGTATTACCTTGTTTCACTATCCAGAATTCTAAGGATCAGAATTTAGCTGGATGAAGTTTTTTGACTGAATTTAGAATGTTAAATTAAATCTATTTTAAACGAGATTGGGTGGGAACGTTAAAATATCTGCCTTTCTGTATTAATGTACCACTAGCAGTGCTAGGTATATAAATGTTAAAAATGATATGCACAAAGTACAGGTATGTCATCCGTTATCCAGAAAGCTCAGAATTTAAGGAAGGCCATCTCCCATAGACTCCATTTTTAAAAAAAAAAATATATATATTTTTCTCTGTTATAATAAAATAGTAAAGGTATGGGATCTGTTATCCAGAATGCTCAGGACCTGGGGATCTTTCTGTAATTTGGATCTTCATAGGCTACTGGAAAATCATTTAATAAACAAAATACGTTGGTGTTGCCACCAATAAGGATTAACTATATCTTAGTTTGGATCAAGTACAAGGTACGGTTTTATTAAAACTGAGAAAAATATTTGGATTATTTGGATAAAATGGAGTCTAAGGAAGAGAGCCTTCCCATAATTCAGAGCTTTCTGGATTAAGGGTTTCCACAGATCCCACACCTGTACCTTGTACTTTATCCTAAAATATAATTAATTCAGATATAATGCATTCTGGATAACAGGTCCCCTGTACTTGTGAATACTGGTACTTCTAAATTAGCACCTGCTTGAGGTTTGCACAGATTTTTTTGTATTTGGACTCCTGTAGCGCATAAGTAAAAAGTCATCATTTGCTCAACATTTAGAAAATAAAAACAATAATTCAGAACAAGAAGAGGGGTGAAATAGAAGACTTATACTCACCTATGAACGATGCCGTTGTCATGAAGGAACTGGAGACCACAAACTATTTCTGCAGAATATAACCTTTTTAAGGGAAAAAAACATTTTTATTAATTATCTTTTTATTCAGCCCCCATCCCGTGAAAGTCTGTATATAAACCCAGTGCCTGGTTGCTGGGATACGTGAGGCCCTCCCCTCCATGTAACCTCTGAACGTAGAATGTTCCCATTTACCACATTCCTCCATGTGCCACTTACTCGACTCTGGTCATGTCCAGTGGGCCGTGACTCTCCAGCTGATCCCTCAGGCTTCCCCCGCTGACATATTCCATGATGAGGAAGGCATGCCGCTGGGTACACAGACAAAAGAAAAGAGATTAAAATATGTCCAGTTTGAAGGTGTGTGGGTAGTGGAAGGCAAGCAGGGCTAATGTAATGTGTGTAAGGGCAGTATTATGTCTTCACTAAATGTAAATAAGTATTTTATGATACTATATTATACTATAGGGAGTCCGTGAGTTACATACACCCGACACATACAACTTACAGTAATATACTGTGGTAGCATTTATCTTTAACAAACCACCTTTACCAATCCCCTCTGGTATGTGTTGTCTGCAAAGCACAGAAAGGTAAAAATACATACGGTGTCAGACTAGGACGCCAGGGGCCCACAAAGAAAACTTATACCGGACCTACTCTCAGTACTATTATTCTTCCTCTCCTCACTCAACCTCTATTTTCCTACTCTCTTTAGTTATACATACTATAATCTATTATTCCATCTATTTCTGCTCATAGAAACAGGGAATGGCCATTAAATAGGTTAAATGTAGCAGCACAAGGGCCCACTAACACTTGGGCCCACCGGGAGTTTCCCTGGTATCTCAGTGGGCCAGTCCGACACTATATACATATGCACAGAAAGGTTAAAAAAGTTAAGACAAACATCTTTCTTGTTGCATTAAATAATTAAATGGATATGTTTAAACTTACACACAAATTCAACTTAAGAACAAAACTACAGCCCCTATCTCATACGTAACCCAGGACTGCCTGTATATGATACTATATATTATGTCAGATACAGACAAATAAATATACAAAGTTCTTGGCAGATTTGTACCTGTGTTTGAAAAGCGGCAAATCCTTGGCACAGGTATGGGCTTCCGCTTGTCAGCTTCAGTATATTTGCCTCGGTCTGGATGTTACTGCTACTCCCGGGCTTTTTCTTTAAGATTTTAACTGCCACCTTTGATCTCCTGTCTTTTAATGAAGCCAACATAACCTGAGAAAGGCAAAGAGAATAATGTAAATACATAGATAAGTCTCTTTTGAGGACATTGCGGATGTAATAAATGGACATGATTTAAGGGTTCAAGGAATGATTAATGCTCAAAATATACTGGTGTATATTAACAGTTCTAAGATAGAAGAAAACAGTTATAATTTTCTTAAATCCTTTTAAAGAATATCAGGACTTAATTCTATTTAAATATATTTTCTTGTGGTTCCAATAATGTCCATACCATAATTACCATATTAATAAACAACTTCTTCCTTTTCTGAAGCCTGTCACTCACCTTGCCAAATCCTCCTCCACCAATCACGGAATGGAAGGTGTAGTTTGAAATATGCAGCAGGTTCGGCCCTTCAGGATCAGCACGGGGTCTCTTCTGGGCACTTTCACCTAGATCATACAATGGATATGTTAATTATCATATATTTAAGAATGTAAGTTTGGAGAAAAAATGCCCAAGATGCCTGTGATATTAAGCCACCACTCATTACTAAAAACCTTCTGTAAATAAAGTAAAGAACTTGATTAAATATGATGTATTGTAAGCCTAGCTATACTATCAGCCAACCTTTAGTATGTTATAGAATGACCAGTTCTAAGCAACTTTTCAATTGATTCTTATTTTGCATTCATATTCCAGTATCTTATTCAAATGAGTGCATGGTTGCTAGGGTAATTTGGACCACAGCAACCAGATTGCTGAAATAGCAAACTGAATAAAAAGCGAAATAACTCAAAAGCCAATTACAAATTATCTCAGAATACCACTCTTTACGTGATACTAAAAATTAACTCAAAGGTGAACAACCCCTTTAAGACAAACAAGTGAGACAAGCCCATCCATAACACTGTGATGAAGTGATACATATTGACATAATGCCCTGATCCCATCCCAGTCCCCATTTATAAGATCAGTTTAAGGCCTGTGGCACATGGGACATATTATTTAATGACATGTTTAATAAAGGGGTTGTTTATCTTTGAGTTAACCTGGAGTATCATGTAGACAGTGATATTCTGAGACAATTTCCATTGGTTTTCATTTTTTATTATTTATGTTTTTTGAGTTATTTAGCAGCTCTCCAGTTTAATCTGGTTGTTAGGCTCCAAACTACCCTAGCAACCATGCATTGATTTGAATAAGATACTAGAACAGGAATAGCAGAGGGCCTAAATAAAAAGATTATAATTAATAAGCAGCTATTTACATGGGGGTCAGTGACTTCCATTTGAATGCTAGAAAGCGACATCCATGGAATTTATTTTACTCCAAATTATTCAAAACCTTTTTAAGGAACCCTGTTGTTTTACAGATGGAACTTTCCAAATGTTTAGGGGTGCAGAATGGGGTTCATATGATGCACATGATTTTTGCTAACTGAACCTCATTTACACAGAATCAAAGCAAAGGTCTATCAGGTAACAACCTGTGTTACCCATCAGCATCTCTGCAAGTAGGGAGGACTGTAGAGTGATCACATGCTTTATCTAAGTTTCCCTAATGCGGGTATGGCACCCGTTATCCAGAGACCCTTTTACAAATGATTTCCCTTTAATAATAAAACAGTACCTTGATCCCAGCTAAGATAGTATTACTCCTTAATGGATGCAAAACAATCCTATTTGGTTTAATTCATGTTTAAATTATTTTGTAGTACATATGGTATCAAGATCCAAATTTCAGAAAGACCCCTTATCCTGAAAAACCCCAGGGCCCGAGCATAATAATAATGTCCCAAGGATAATAGGTAGAGAGCTAGATAAGAAATATAGTGACAATCTTTTAATATGTATTTGTAGACAGATATCTACTTGATGCATATCATTTTCATGCTTCGCTATTACAATTCCAGATCCTGCAGCTAATTAGCAGATGATTTACATACATTGTGCAGAGCAGCCATGCAGTGTGCATTTGTGTTCAGTGGCAGATAAAATGTAAGGGGATAAAGGTCACTATTGGAGATCTAGGTAAAACAATTGAGGTAAATTCTGTGCTATGGTGCAGGGCACTGCAGACTATAGAATATGGGTGCACTATATGAAGGCACATTAGGCATTTTTTGCTGTGAAAAATTATACAGAAGAAAATATAAGCTACAGTTGGATTCTGGGCTATGGGCTGAGGAGTTTCAGGGGGAGTGTCAGTTATGGCAGTTACACTGGAGCTTTTATGGTGGGGAAATAATATTAAGTCACTCATATCTGCAGCAACAAGTCAAATCAACTGGACTTGCTGTGTTTTTCTTGAAGACATTTCACTAGTCATATATACCATGACTTGGATGAATGGGAATCTTCACAAACATATTGCAACTCATTTTAGGGAGAAAACCCTTGAACTTTTAGAAAGCCAGTCAGATGACTGCTGAAACATCTTCAAGAAAAACACAGCAAGTCCAGTACATTTGACTTATTTCTACAGATATACCATGACCTGGATAATGAGAATCTTTACAAAATACATGGATGACAAATATATTTGCACAATGTTGGCTTTTTTTGTGAGCTATTGGGAATGTCCTGCAGGCTGGCAACACCCCTGTCCATAAATGGTTCATCTCAGCTGAAAATGGGTTGCTTTGCAATAGGCTTTCAACAGCATATACTGTAAAATGCAATAGAAATATATTTGCACCTATCAAGATGAACCAAGGTGGATACAGGTCAGTTAATAAAATTAGGGGCCATATAAAAACACAAGCAGGTCCCCAGATATAACAAACTGACACCCTGTGTGTTTTGGGCTCTGGGTCCCAGACCAAAATCAAAAAATATCCTGGGACAAACAATCAAAAATATGTATATTTTTTAAATTTTCTCTCCTTACCTTCTGGGCTGTTTTCCCTGGACCTTTTTTCCTTCTTCTTGGGACGCTCTTCAGAATAATGGTCGCTGTCTCTTCTTCCAGTCTTCCCCTCTGATTTCTCTTCATGGTGTTTCTTCTTTCCCTTCTTCTTCCCTGGTCCTTTCTCTTCTTTACTCTCTCTCTTCCTTTTAGTGTCCATAGTCACTGCTGGTCCTAAATCAACTCGCTCCTTCTCCATTTTAACCAAAAAAATGCACTCTGTCGTCTCTCCTACCTCTCCGTCGTCTCTCCTACCTCCTATCTCTCTGTCGCCTCTCTCCTCTCTCACCAACGACTTTCCAACTGTCAACCAGTGTAGCCCTATGGCAGGTGCCACTTGAGTGACATCATTAATGACATCATCGCATGCGGCATGTTACAGGTACTACAGTCTTTTTTTCAACCTCAGCTATTATCTTAGAAGCATTTTGATCACTTTTTGTGCGCTTATATAGTTCCTAATTTGTGTGGTGCTGCCATTAACTTAGCACAGCATAACATATCAGCCCTGTTATATTAGTTAATTATAAAGGTGAGCGATATCATTCTACCCTTAGGTTATAAATACTCTCTTCTTTTCTTACTATTCTAAATTGATACATTTAATTTATAGATTTCTTCTTTGTCCAGGATGAGCAGAATCCAAGTTTCATTACAGGCAGCTGTTAGAATTGATACAATAGTTGCTAATATTCCACAGATGCTGCTGAGAAATGTAACAACTAATGGAGCAAATTGTAACAGTTCAGAATCTGCGCCTGGATCACTGAGCTGCTAGACTGACAAACTTTAAACAGCAGAAAATAAAAAATTGAAAGCAATTGAAACCAAATGGTTTATTGGTGAACAATCTGAGAACAACTGAACTAAAAAGTTGAAGGTGAACAACCACGTTAAAGATTCCCTTTATTACCTTAAAATCTTGGACGACTTCGGGAAATTGAGCAACTTCCCAACCTCCTATTTTAAGAGTATAAGGGCCATGCTCAGCAAGTTTATATGGTTAGGTAAGAAGCCAAGAATAAGCTGGAAAATACTAAATAGACCACGGAAGAAAGGGGGGGGACGGGTCTCCCAAATATAGAACAGTATCACCAAGCGGCAATACTAAACCGTATATTAGACTGGTCCCACCACATGGGTGGAAATAGAACAGCTGACCACTAAGACACACTTAATACACCTGCCGTGGATTGACAAAGTACATTGGAGGATAACCCAGAAAGACCACTCTTTAGTATTGTGTACTCTTAAGGTCTGGGACACACACCAATTAACTAAACACCCATCACCCATAGTGCCCCTACTTAATCCAGCAATCCCGGTAAGCCTACATCCCAGGAATTCCATAATATTAAACCTTTCACACCAGCAGAACATTTTAAATATTCACAAATTTATCCATTTCACTAACACGGTTCTTCAACATCTCTCTCAGGTGGACAAAGAAAATCCGATAAATACACTATGGCCTAAATCCGACTCACTCAAAACTACGTCCCAAATATACCGCATTATTCGAACGACATTGCCAATACAATCAACAGATACTTTTCTAGCTAAATGGACCTCAATGCTTCCCCAAATAGATACTGCGCAAATAATTCAATATCATGCAAAAACTATGCGGGTTTTGTCTTCAAGCAAATACCAAGAAATGTCACTACAGATCTTGCATCATTCCTCTCTTACACCGCTCAGGCGCTATCATATCGGCACCTTGGACAGGGACAACTGTCTGAGATGCCATCAGCCCCGAGCAGATCTGGTACACTACATTTGGCTTTGCCCCGTAATACAGAAATTTTGGGAAAATGTACAGGTATATTGGAGATCTTTAACTCAACAGACGGCTCCCTTTTCTTTATTATGGGTGCTTTTTGGCATTCCCACTTCACAACTAAAATTATCACGATCTGAGAGTCGCCTAGCGGAAAGACTAATGGCAGCATCTAGAAAAACTATTTTTCATCATTGGCTTTCCCCATCGGTACCCCCACTTTCGCTTGTTAAACAAAAACTTCACTATATCTTTCACATGGACTGGCTAGAAACCACTACAAATAAAGAGGAATACACTGAAAAATTTTTCTCGACTTGGATGACATACATATCCTCACTCCCCACTCATACCAAACATTTGACGATTTAAGCATTTCGACATACCACGTGGTTCGATACAGAACTGTTACTCAGCAACAACGCAGTACAAGACACAATTCGATACATACAGAATCTTTCTAGATCACAGAAATGGGATCGTCAATCACCCCCCAGGAGTCACCAAATCAATGGTCTGCTATCCAAAAGTACTTTATAGGTGACAGGGATGATATTTTGGGTATGGTCCTTCGCTCCTCTAAACCTGCCGTTTGTTAGTCCTGGTACAATAGTATGATTATCATGTTTAATATCTATGTATGTTAAGCTATGTAATTTATGGCATTTCTTGTTGGTCTTCCAAATTCCAAACAGATTATTTATATACTTTGTTTAATTTTGTTTTTTCTTTTTTTTTTTTTGTGAAAATAAATAAAAACATTTATTAAAAAAAAAAATATTCACAAATTGCACACTACTACAGAGCACTAGGGGGAACAATCACCCTATCTCGACCATTGACAGTACTCAGTGAACCACCACGGCATAACTTATCTATGATATATAGAGGCTTGCAAGTGAAAGATAATTTAAACAACCTTCACTTCATCCAATCATGGAATACAGACCTAGAACTGACACTTTCAGAGGAGCAGATTGACAACATGATAATTATTATGCAGCTCTAGATGTAGCCGGATACAACAACTAAATTACAAAATTCTCACCAAGTGGTATAGAATTGCAGCAAAGTTACAAGCAATATTTCCACAGACATGGGAACATGTTGGAGGTGCTCTGGGGCAAGAGGTAACATGTTACACATATTTTGGAATTGCCCTCAGTTAAAAACTTATTGGGACCAGGTCATCCATCTGTCAGAAGAAATTCTAAACTCTAATATAGAACAGAACCCTGCTTACTACCTGTTGTTCCACATGGAGAGTCCTATCTCTGCCTTCAAAAACTCATTAGAACCTTACCTATTAAATGCGGCAAAATGTCTCATTCCCCTACATTGGAAGACGCAACATGTGCCAACAATGAAAGACTGGCTTGCGAAAATTGAAGCTTTTTGTTTTTGAGAAACTCGGCATATATGGAGGAACAAGATGCAAAATTCATTGAAACTTGGTGGAGGTGGTTGGAATTTAAAGAAACAGAAAGGTATTAGGAATTGTTTCAGTGCAAAACCCCTCTTCCTCTCCCCCCCCCCTTTATTTTCTCCCCCTCTCTCTCTTCCTTCACAGACCTTCCCCATGTCCCTAAACTCCCCCCTCCCATCCTACATTTACAATTCTCGTGACCTGATATGAGATGCACTCAGCCTTTGTTATGCATGTAGGTCCTGCAAGACCGATAATGTTTGGATATCCATGTAAATATTTTTCAATAAAAAGTAAATTGGAAAAAAAAAGATTCCATTTAATCCTTTTACTATTTCTAGGGGCCTGGGGTAGAGTGGTAATAATGAGTGAATCTCTCCAGTTTTGCTGTGCCAAAATATTCATGAAACCGTGGGGAAAATTTGCAAAACCACAAAAATTCATGAAATATATTAAAGTCATGGAAACTTTTTCAGTGCAAAATACATTTAAGTCTACAGCTGTAGAACTTTGCTGCAAATTTGTAACTGCTAACATTTTTTTTAGTAAATATAATCACTTGGAGGGCTTAACTTTTGGCACCCCCAAGTTAAGACCTTTGCTTCTCCTTTAAGGTCTGGGGATTGGGCTGGCCACTCTGTCAATCTTGTGACTTCAAATATGTGTCTTCCAATTGTAACCGTACTCACAGGTAACTTTAGACCCCGGACATAGCAAGATTTCTAGATTATTCCAAAATTCTTCAAGTCTAAAAACAAAGATTTACCTTTTAACTAAAGCTTTACTTTTACTTTAATTATAGGATATCCAAACTCTAGTAGAACCCAGTGAAGGAACATTCCCCGATCGGGTCACCACTACCCCGATATACAAGCTTTTGGAATCTTGAAAATTGAGGACAGCACTGCAAGAGCATATCAAATGCTGTGAACACTCTTTTATTGACTAACAATACATGACATGTTTCAGGACTTACGTGCCACTTGATAGCAGTTGATGTTCTCTTGGAGTGCTCTCTCAATTTTCAAGATTCTAAAGCTTTTCTTTCTCTCTGAATTACTGGTTTCAAAATATTGACTATTACCCAGTCAAGTGCAGATCTGAAAACTAATGCCCAAAGGCCTGACCAGCTTAAAAGGAGAACTAAACCTTAAAAATTAATATGGTTAGAAACACCATTTAATATAATGAACTTACTGAACCAGTCTAAAATGTTCCTCATCTCTAGAACAGCAATGATCCTGGTTGTCACAGGAGTTGCATTTCTTTAGGAGTGTAACACACGCTCAGTGTGCTTTGAGCAGCTGTGAAGCTTAGGGGTAGTCGCAAATAAAGCAGAAAATGAGATTTGCTGGTCATATAAACTGATGCTATTAAAATTCAGGTGATATTTGTGCTGGTTTGAGCTGCCATGTAGCGATAATCTGATTTACTAATCAGCCTTATACTGTGACATTTATATTTAGTATATTTTGAATGGACCCTAAGCACAGAGCACGTGCAGTGAAGCAGCAGAAAAGAAGATGGGGAGCTACTGGGGCATCTTTGGAGACACAGATCTTCCCTGCTACAGGGATGTGGTTGCCTTGGGCTGGTACAGAAACCCAAAACGTAATGTACAACATTTCTAACCTAATTGTTTAGTTAAGCTTTAGCTTTCCTTTGAGAGAAATGAAACATTGGCATGTATAGATTTGCTGGATGTACAGTAGTTTTTGCAACAGCAGATTCTCACATTTGTATGGGACAGTAATGCATTCATTTGCCAAGCTGTGAGCTAGGGGAACCAAGGTTAAAGAAGAAATAAAGCAGTAGGCTAGAAATGACGTCACGAAAACGGGACTCTCAACCACACAACACACTTTCCTGCTAGCCATACTAGTTACTAGATGTGAAACCTATGACACATGAGATATGGATCCTTTCCGATAATCCATATTTTTCTACTAACTATCCTGCCCTGATGCTCTAAATTCACAGTTCTGTTCTTTGATCAACTGCCCAAATGGTGCGACTCCAAATTATCTCAGAAGGCAGATATGGATGTCGCCTTTCCACAGCCCTCTGATGGGATATCCAATCAAGGGTCTCGGTGTGCCGTAGACAAAGTATTTTCAGTGTTAACTTATGCCAGAGCAATACTGCTTGGGCATGTCAGTTGTACATTATGTTTTGGGTTTCTGTACCAGCCCAAGGCAACCTTTTAGCAGGGAAGATCTGTGCCTCCAAAGATGCCCCAGTAGCTCCCCATCTTCTTTTCTGCCGATTCACTGCATTTGCTCTGTACTGCCATCACTTACTGAGCTTAGGGACCTACTCACAATATAGTGTATGCATAAAATTAAAATGTTGTAATATTAGGCTGATTAGTAATTCATACAGATAATTACTACATGGCAGCACAGAAACCAGTGCAATCAGAATTTAATAATCAGCCTTGTAGCATCAGCTTATATAACAGATCAACCTCATTTTTTGCTTGATAATTTGTGACTACCCCTAAGTTTAGCTTCTCAACAGCTGCTCAGAGCCCACTGAGCATGTGAGTGTCACAGACACTTTCCAAGATGGTGACCCCATGTGACAGGTTTGAAGTCCTGAATCATTGCTGCTATAGAAACCTTGACATTTTAGCTGGTACATTAGGTTCAATATATAAAATGGCACTTTTAACCATATTCATTTTTAGAGTTTAGATCTCCTAATCTGATTTGTTCATCTTCAGGATTGTGTTTTGCCACAATTCACAAAAAATGTAGCAAACAATTCAAAGTAGCACATTCTCATATACAGTACTCAAAGATTTTGACACCTCACACAATCCACATTACCCACCCTGTTAGAAACTATTGACTTATTAAATAATTTGTATAAGTTCTATGGTCAACAAACACCACTCACCAAGGTGATATTTAAATATATTTAATGTGTAGAAAATGTGTTACAGAAAATACATACAAATTAACAAATACCTAGCCAGTCAAATGCTCTATTGACAGCCTACCAAAATAATATGTATGTATCAATATGTTGTATAAAAGTTTTGTGTATGTCTGTATTATGTGAGAGTCAGTGTGTGTCTGTGTGTGTGTCTGTGTCCAGTGTGAGAGCGAACTTCTCTTTGTTCAGGAATTTATTCAAAATCTGTGAGATACACCTCCCCCAGCTTACCCATAAGACATTCCATACATTTCCTGTAACCTAATCCATTTGACTTAGGGAATAAATAGAGTATGGGAACCAGTGTGTGAAGGATGTGTGAATGACAAGTCATGAGTGCACAAATGAAACATATTCAAACTTAATCAATACTGGAATATAACCATTTTTCCAATACCCAATATTTAACAAATCCCCCTTTGCACATTTGACTTGCCAAGAACATATTATCCCATAGTCCTTCAAACTACATCCCAAAAGACATCCAGAAATGTTTTCATATTTCCAAAGTCTGATGCAAATAACATAACATAATTGATTTAATATCATGTAATGAGATGGTAAGTAGTGATAGTTCACCAGAATTAAAAATATCCTATCTATATTCTAAAGTTGGTTCCATCTTCTAGTTATTCAATCATGTCCTCCTGATGTGGATTTAAAAATCTTTCATTACAGCCTTTACTCATAGCACTGTGTTTAGTTGCAGTTGACATTGAATTCTTTATCACACCTTTCACGATCTTGCAATAAAATGTATCCATAAACATCAAAAATGGAAAATTAAGAGCCAAGTACTCTGTTCTGGGAGTCACTTTCACAAAGTTACAGTCATTTCATTTCTTTTGCAACACAATATATGGCAAACATTCCTCCTGTGATTGATGACAGATGTGTGTGTCCTTTGCCTATGCAGAGGCTTCCTACGACCCTTTGGTCCAGTTGGGTCTGGCAGATGTAAGCCTTGACTTCCATAGTTGATCAATCATGAATCATCTGTATAGAATCAGGGAATTGCACCAGTACATGTATTATCAATGCCATTTTTTAAGGCCCCTGGTCACTTTGCAGTTACCCTGATACAGAACAATCATATTTTAGTCCATACAGTGTGAAACGAAGGTGTGACTTGAATAAGCAATAAACACCACAGTCGTTGGCAGGCTCTTGGAAAACTGCAGACTTTCAGTAATGGAACCAGACAAAAGCAAATTTAAAAAGATTGAGACACTTTGTAAAAAGTTCTTATAGTTCAGAATGAAAATAATTTTTCATGAAATTATTGTTATCCTTCAGTTAAGTCATCCTGAATCACAGTCCGTATTACAAACAACTTTACTTCTGGAACTTGCATTTCTCCTTGAACGATGGTGCTCCTCTTCCATTGTCGATTGTCTCTTCCATAGTCTCACAGAATTTCATCCATCTCGATCTATAGCTAGTGCAAAAGCTGCACTTATTTATTTAATCTAAACTACTATCACTGTCTTACCATGCCATTCTCATGAATATGATATTACACTGTATATTAAATACATCTCACATTCAAACAATGTCCTCCACAGTGAAATCACTTAAACCTTTTGTGAATGCATAAAAACAAAATATTAACAAACATAAACTATGTATTCACATTCCCAATGGATAAAATAAAACATTCATATGAGTCCATATAAAAAGTAGTTGTCCATTTTAACCTTTCCTTAAAAATGTTGTAAACAATATCTAAATCCTGGTTTCAGTATAATTACATGTGAAGGGAAACTTTATTAATATGTGTATTTAATTAATTCCTAGCTTTAATTTTACTTTGCACAGCAGATATATTAGACATGGAAACAAACAGTTCTCCTATTTTTGCAAATAGTGGTGAGAATATACATTGTCCTATAAATATCATGTTTGTAAGAAGCAAAGTTAATTGTTTTCTCTGATAAAAGAAAGCACTTTACGGTTATCTTGAGTTCTTCTTGTTTTCCTTAATGTTTATAAGAATGGAGTCAAAACTAATTCGGAACACGTATCATAAAAAACATATGTCCCACAGTTCTCATGAGCTTTAATTACCAAAGGTCAACTATGTGACCTCATGTCATTTGATCCCAAAACCCATCTGTTCAAGACATTCTTAAAACCAAAGGTATCCAACCAATAAATCAGATATCGGTTATTAAAGCAAATAACTGTACATAGTCAAAATAAGTGTATTCCATTTTGTAGACCACCTTAAACATCAGTCACAGTTAAATGTACCCTCAATAACACTAAAATGAAATCCATGTATGATATAGGAGTTGTATGTTCAAATAAAATGCTATTCCCAGCATTTGCCCCATGCTTTAATAAATTCTGTCTGCATAAAAGTTGACCGTTGTTCAAATAACACATCTTAAAAATATACCTTAAGGATGACATTTCTATAAAACTATCTTTCTAGATACATTTCGTACTTAAATTATCTAATCCCTTGCTGAACTACTCATCTCTGTAGGAAACCAGTTCAAGGTTTTGACTACAATGATATTGATACTATAGTAGTATGGTACTATAGGTTAGATTTCTGACAATTTCAGAACAAAGGCTCATGGACATTACTTTTTCCCTGTTATGAATAAAAAACAATTCTGAGCTTGAATTCATATTGTATATCACAACAATAGGATTAACCAAACCTAAACTTATATATTTACAGTTGATAATCTTTCAAAGAAAAAGTTATTAATAATATAATGGATCCATATTCATCACTTCCATGGTTATTAAACATATACATCTTACAATATATCTTTGACAGTTTCAAATATTTTATCACATGACTGGCCAGGTCATATAATAATCCAAACTATCAAAGGTTTATAAGATGTATATAGAGTACTCTTTAAATTCCTTTTCCTTAACCTGATCATATCAATACGTACGTTATTATGTATGTTCAAAAAGAAAAAAAATTTCCAATTCATTGACCTGCGCAGGATTTCCATATGTGCACCTAAAAAAATAAAAGTTATGCATAGTATAGTCAACTAAGAAAAATTAGTTGATATTAGAGTTTATTACATTACTACCATGCAAACATGCTCATGTTAGTCTTTACATTTTCCAATGTAAAAATAATTTTCACACAAATCTACATATCATGCATGCTTTCCCCCATTATGTACTACAAGAAAGCTTCTCCTTTATATCCTCTTTATCCATGATGCTTTAATGTGGAAAAGGAATCCAGATCCTACAATAATCATAACAAGTTAGAGCACATTTCATTTAACAAACAAAAAGTTACTGGTCTCAAAATTCTTTAGTCCTTCATGAAATGTATCTTTCCAACATTTACATATCCTGTTACAAATCACTCAGGGTCTAAGCTTTAGCCTTTACTTTCTTGTGAATCCCACTAGCAAATGCTTTTGTTCCCATGCTTCCTGTCTCACACTTAAATTTATCTTTTTCTGTTAAAACATGTGAACCCAAAAATTTGGGTTTTACTAATCTCATTATATACTAGGATGTATTTTATCTTTTAGCTCTGTACTTATTCAGCAAAGGTAAGTGAAATAATTGCATCATTGGCAAATATACCAAAAATTCACTGTAATTAGTGTCCCTAAATTTATTACCAATTTACATGGAAATATAATGCAGTATTTAGGAAATAAGATTTGTCTATCTGCCCCCCTTTTATACTGTAGACATATGTTCATTACATAAACACCATGTTCTGGTTGAACAGTTATGTAAATTACTCAGTGGTGTAACCTGAGTATTACTAGTATGCTCTTTAGAGCCAAATCTTACGAGTTAGAATATTCAATGTATAGATTTATAATTTGGGAAAAACCAAGTCAACATCTAAACATTTGTGAATCTGATTTGATTATAAAACATCAACATCAGTCCCACTTGAAGTTCTATGGATATTACTATTTAAAATATTTAGATCAGTGGAAGCAAAATATCCTCTTTGTTCTGGTTAAAAAAAAAACATAACATGACACCCAAGGATGGGGGTGGGTAGATTGGAATCCAGACATGAAAACAGTGCTGGTGCCAAGATGCACCAAATTGTTTTGAAACTTACAAAAAATCATTCTCAACTTGCTCACTGGATTTCCTTTAAATCTTCCCAGTCTTTCTTATAACCAATACAACATTTGGTTATAAATTATAAAAAGTTACCTTCTAATGTTTAGGCTATATACAAAATATAGCTCTACAGAATCCATACTGCATATAGATACAGTTTAAGCTAGACAATAAATCATGATATAATATTGATATTTATAATTCCACTGACAAAATAGCTATTTAATAATCTTAAACTGGCATTTGTCTAAAGAGCGAGTAGAAGATATTCTACAGTATAAAACAGTTAATACATATTAAACTCCACTTATCCTGCTATACAGTAAAACACATTACGATCATTACTGCATATTTCCATGTAAATATTACTTTCTTAAAAATTGTATCCAATCATATTTATTTACTCACACTTTCTCAAACCTTTAAAGAATAAGTACTAACATTTCTCTAGCCCTATTCAGTAATTATTCCTTGTTTTCATTAACAAAGAGTAACTTCTTTTGTCTTCAGCCCTAGGTCTTTTGTAAGGACAGACTGGTCTGTCAATGGGACATTGGGAGTGGCCATTCTGTGCATCTAGTTGCTTTGCCTGAACTTTCTCATTTATCAGCCCGGAATTTTTATCAGTATGATGTATTTTCCGTTTTAAACGTTTCATACGATAACATCGTTTTTCATAATGCCCAAAACGATGACAGAAATTACAAGTAGAATATTTATAATTCTGTGTTTTGGCTTTACGTAACTGGCATATTTCCCTGATCACATGCTTGTTTGCGGGGTCTGAGCTCTGCAGTACAAGATGTCTCCTATACTTATCAATGTAAGTGGCTGCCTCTGTAAGAGTGTTAAACATTGAAGCATGGACAACAGCTCCTGTATCTAAGTATTGAAACTTCTTTACAAAAACTCTCACCATTTCTTCAGGAACTTGATCTTCTTTAATACCCATAACCAGCCTGTATGCTTGCTCAAATATACCCATAAACACAAATGGGTCATCGTCTATGGAGGTCTTCAGATCATTAAGCAGTGCAGTGTTAAAAAACTCTTCTCCATTAATTATATAATTAAGCTGCAAAAGCCTCTCCCTTCTAGAGCCATATATTAGATTCCCATCTATATCAATCCCTGGCTCAGTCACTGGTATTGATAACCTATGGCAAATCTGTATTGGCACCCAAAGTTTAAAAACTTTGTTCTTCTGTTCCTCACTTAAATCATATTTCTCTATATGAGATTCAAATAGATCAGAAATCATGAGGACATTTAACTTGGGGTTGAAATGTGGAATCTCTTTCACAATTTTAAATAACTGTTTATTAATTTTTAATTGCAGTTTTGCCCTGTCATAGTCTAATTCTGGATTATTGAGATCCGGAACCAACATGGATCTCTGTTCCTTTGTAATAACCGAAACCTGGTTATTCCTTTGCAAAACTGACTCTATTTCTGACAGTCTAAGTTCATGCTTAGAAATTTCCTTAGCCAGACAGTCATTGCTAACTCTGTCACATTCTACTTCTCTCTTATCTGGAGCAGTAATCTTTTCTGCATCATTTTCCTTCCTCTCGGAGCACATTAAAGTATTAAACGTTTTCACTAATAGCATTACATTCTGGATTTTATGTTTCAATCTGGAAAATGAAATATCTTTTCTCTCTACCAACACATTAGCATTCATACATTGAGTATACAGATCTGACCATATCTCTGCATCAGACATAACACTATGAGGGATATCAAACTTGAATTTGCTCTTATTAGCCAAATTATCAAGAAAATCCATACTCACCGGAAAGCAGAATCTTTCTCACTGCGTCCGCAATTATGTCAATGCCTGTAATACTTACACAAAATACTTCTAGGTTCTTTTACTCATATAGACATCTGGAAGCTTTAGTTCAGCTACACCCTCCTGTCCCCCTTTGAAGCTGACAGAATGTGTATATGTCTAATGTCCAGGTCTATAATCTGTCTAGGCTCGCCATCTGTTAGAAACTATTGTCTTATTAAATAATTTGTATAAGTTCTATGGTCAACAAACACCACTCACCAAGGTGATATTTAAATATATTTAATGTGTAGAAAATGTGTTACAGAAAATACATACAAATTAACAAATACCTAGCCAGTCAAATGCTCTATTGACAGCCTACCAAAATAATATGTATGTATCAATATGTTGTATAAAAGTTTTGTGTATGTCTGTATTATGTGAGAGTCAGTGTGTGTCTGTGTGTGTGTCTGTGTCCAGTGTGAGAGCGAACTTCTCTTTGTTCAGGAATTTATTCAAAATCTGTGAGATACACCTCCCCCAGCTTACCCATAAGACATTCCATACATTTCCTGTAACCTAATCCATTTGACTTAGGGAATAAATAGAGTATGGGAACCAGTGTGTGAAGGATGTGTGAATGACAAGTCATGAGTGCACAAATGAAACATATTCAAACTTAATCAATACTGGAATATAACCATTTTTCCAATACCCAATATTTAACACACCCTGAATAGCAAAACCACAGCTAAAATACATAGAAAATATGATTTTATGTCAAGCAATTTATTGATCATGAAGTGCTTCAAATGTCATTATTCACAGAACAGGAAAACAAATGACAGTAATCAATGCTCAGACAGGTACAATCACTACAGTTTGGCTGGAGTGGGAAACAATACAGAATGCCAGGTGCTGGAAAAGAAATAGCCCTCAGAGGTTCTGCATGTGGTACAAATGTTAAAACAAATATAAACATAGCTATTGGGGAACTCTTACTATTAGAAAAATGTACTAATCTATAGCAAATTAGAACAACCATCCTTCAGATTTGGTTGTACACCTGAAAAGACCGTATGCGCACAAAATGGTGTGTACATAGCACAACAGACACAAAACTTTTCCAGGTTTGGATTCAGTTTGGCCAGGCTCTTGGATTGGTCTGAATCCTAAACAAAGGCTATTTGGGAATGCCTCAGCATTTTTTTTCCTTAAAGGGTTAACCTGTTCGGACTGGCCAATTCTAGCAGAAGATAGCAATTGCAACGTGCGAATGGCAAATAAAATGTTTTAGAAGAGGGAGGAGAAATGTATCCACTACAGTCTCATGCATGTTTATATCAATGACAGTTCCCTTACAATCATATCATAATAGCCCCATTTGGAAAAACCTAAGGATAAGCCTGGACTAACTATTGTCTTAAGTACCATAAAGAGGTATGAACAGGGGCGTAACTACAGAGGAAGCAGGTCCTACAGCTGCAGGGGGCCCAGGAGGTATGGGGGGGGGCACAAGGCCCTAATTAATGAGCAATTTCAGTATATACTGGTAAAAACAGGCCAACCTCCAGATATGTTGGGGGCCCTAAATTTGATATGAGGCCCAGGAACATCTAATTACGACACTGCGATCAAGGCTCTTTTGCCACTTTTACAGGTCACCAGCCCTCTGCAGTACTGCCCCATATATACTAAATTTACCTTATAGGATCTTTCTAATGAGCCCAGCTTCAAGACCGGGGGTAGTACATCAGTGACCTGCCTCAGGTTGCAGATTTGTTCCTGATCATACAGACCTGTATCTGGCACCCTGGGGCAGTGCAGGAAAGTTTAGTATGCTTCCAAGTTTTGATATGGTTAATATAGGAGGATCCCCAGAGGTAATATATTTGGCAGATGTAACAGCAATATGGTAGGTCTTCACCTTAATACTTTATCTATTAACATGCATTACATGGGTTTCCCTTTCAGTACAACATATTTTCACTTGACATTTGCAGTTACATTTGGTACATTAACCTGATCAATTTAGTACATCGATAAACAGTAAAAAGGGAATAACCCAACTCATTTGATGGACCATTTTCAGACACCCATAGAAAGTTTTAGGAAACAGAACCAGATCACCAAAGAGTCAGAGTGCAAGAGGCCCACAATTTAATGTGAAGCTTCATGAAACTTATTCAGCATTCTCTTCTAACAGTATTTATAATGCATAGATCAAATGACAGGTTTTAAAGCTGCTCTCAACACTTCTTAGGCTGGAGTCAAGACCGTTCATCAATAGATATAGACTACTTGAGGGAGTGCAGTCATGGTAGGGCAGAATAGTGTGCTGGTAAGTTGATCCAGATCAATAATGCCTCCTAAAACAAAGCTCTGCTATAGCGGGTTCGATTATCATTAATACAGACAGGCTTAATGGTATTTGCCCTTCACATTTATGCAGAATTGGGCAGCTGTACATTTGATTGGGTGGTTCAGTCTCAACTCTAGTAGCAGAGCCCTCATTATCTTATACAGCCTCCAGCTAGAGAAGTGTTCAGAGCGGTTACAGATACACTAACAAATATAAAGCCAAGCTCACAACAAGCAGCGCTAATACATTAGATACTAATAACAACTAGCAAATATAATTATGGGAAACACTGTCCCCGATAATTCAGAACACCCGTAGTGTAAAATGAGGGAACACTGCCCCCGATAACACACTGGTAGACAAAAACTACCATTTTTAAATATAAACCATTATGGAAGACACTGCTTCCGATAATGTCACCTTGATTTCATGAGAACCGGTTACTGGAATCTCTGCCGCAACCATTACTCCACAAATAGATCTACTGCAAAGTTCTGGCTGTGTTTTTTTGTACTGAATAATCTTACACATGATCTAAGACACTGACTTAATTCAACAGTCCTTTAACCTCAAGGTGCCACAGAATTAAAGGTACTATTGACACCTAGATCACAATTCATACAGTTATATAAAGTGTAAAATTCATAAAAGCCCAATTGATTTCCCTACTGAGACAATATTCTATTTAAATAAAATTACATAGGCTAATGCTAGCCTTACTAGGTTGTCTTTTTTATAAAGGAACAGTAACATCAAAAAATAAGTGTTTTTAAAATATAAAAGAATGTTGCCCTGCACTGGTAAAACTGATGCATTTGCTTCAGAAACACCACTATTATTTATATAAATAAGTAGCTGTGTAGCAATGGGGGCAGCCATTCAAAAGGAGAGTCTTATGTTACACAGCAGATAAGCTCTGTCGAATATAATGGTGTTCTTAGTTATCTACTATTTAACCTGTGCCTTTTTTCAATTTCCGCCATTGCTACACAGCAGCTTGTTTATATGAACTATAGTAGTGTTTCTGAAGCAAACATCAGTTTTACCAGTGTAGGGCAACAGTAAATATTTTCATTGCTTTTAAAACTCATTTTTTGATGTTACTGTTCCTTTAACCTGTTAGTGTAAAGATCATATACAACCTAGCCAGAAGCAAGGCTTACCTTTACTAGTGTATGCCTGCAATTTATTGTACATTTGTAGTCTGAAGGTTTTATGATTTTGTATAACGAATACATTTATTGACGAAAGCCGTGGAAGACTCATTAAAGTGTTAACTTCAGTAATGTGCTAATTCTTTTTGTCATTCAGCTTGCACTCCACAGGAGACAGGCTAGAGTGGTTTGAAAGGCAAGGACGGGAGGCAGAGATTCCTGTACCGTGTTCGATCAAATAAGCAGATGCTGCTTTCATTTCTATAAGTAAAAAAAAAAATAACAAAAACGACAGTATAACCGTCAATTATGGAAGGCACTGCTTCCGATAATTACCAAGAAAGCCTTTATAGTGATCGCTGTCACTGATAAATAAATAACTAGAACCTTTTCTTCAGTGCGAAAGTTTCAAACATAACCAGTTTGCCAAAAAAGAGCTGGCTGCAGGATAGGACATGGCTCCGTAATGTTGCCCTACACACAAGCACAATTCTGCTGTTCAACCCATAAATGGCAAAAGGCAGTTGTCTACCTTCAAGTCTTATAAAACTTCTGTAGTGATAAGATTAATATATAATTTTCATTTGTGTTGAAGTGGCTCGGCAATTTTGGTAAAAAGGTCACTGGCAGACTGACATTATCTGCCAATTTACACTGGGGTTACTACTTCAAGAAGCCTCATATTTCATGTTAAATTGTCCTGTATTCAGGTGCCTTTTGTTTGGGATTTTTCAATAAATAAAATGGAATTCCAAGTTGTGGCTCTTAACTAAGTGTTAAAGACATACTGAACATAAAAAGAATGCTGTAGTGGGAAGCCACAGCCATTTCAACAATGACATACAAACCAGACATGTCCTGCAGCCAGCACACAATATCAAGGGCAACATTCTAGAATAAATATTTTTAAAAAAACAGCTAATTCTCAGGCAGAGAATAATGGGGCAATACTGCTTGACCCAAGCTGAAAGGCAAAGGAGTGTGGAACATTAGAGATCACGGAATACACCTTTGCTAAATTTCCACACGGTTGAACAATTCATTAAGTTAACTCATAAATACAGTAGTCAGCTGTATATCAATTATCCTGACCATACCAACAGTTTAAGGGTATGTATTGTGTTTCTATTACATAACCTTTTTGGGGAAGGGGGAGAAGTTGTGGATGGACAAGTATTTCTAGTGCAACATGTTAACTTTTATATAAATGTAATAATTAGCAAGTCATTGTTGCTAGAGTCAGATGGAATATTTTTTGCTTTTGATGCATCTGTGAAGTGCTTTTAATCTAAATCTATATACCTCGGATAAGTAAGGCGAAATGGTTTTAGGACTTGTTCTTCAATTGTTTTTGTTGTTAAACTTGTGTGATGTTTACTTTATAAAAGACTATGAAATTATCAAGGTCACGTCTGTATAGGAATCCTTGCTGTACATTATTTAAGTGCTACAGCTTTTTGCATGTTACAAAAGATGGGATCAATAAGTGCTTTCATTAGGACAGGGGGAAAAGAAGAAGGAGAATAAACCAAGAGGGTTAGGTACTTACAGGTAGATCTAAGAGTTCAACATGTAGCCAAACTGGCCTTTTGTTCCCACAACTGGCCAACTTGGCTACACACACTGGAAGCTGAAATAACTATTGCCGACCCTGATCCAAGCAGTTATGCAAATATGCTTGGGCCCAAACGCAAAAGCTGGTTTGATCAATATTATCCACTTTTATGTACCATACCAGATTTAAGTAAGCAAGGGTGGGATGGGGAGAAAAAAAAGCCTCTAGACAAAACTTAAACACATGCACACAGAGTTAGAAGCTATTGTCTATATCCCAGATGTTGCCTGCTAGAGAATTTGCTGCTCCCTGCAATGTCCAGGTAAGCATCGCTAGCTGGTTTTTAAAGAGATCCGCATCAAAAGCTGCCTTGTTGGTGTTTAGCAGACGGAGATGGTCCATCAAAGCTGCAACCGTGTGATTTCCAGTACCATAGATTATATGACGGAATGGTGTATCCTTTGGTGAAACATAAGGGGACAGCATGCCATGTTCAACCTTAAAATGATATTAAATCGAGTTAGAAATAGCTTTGTACATTAACACATGGTAAACAAATGACAGGTATATTCATGAGATGCAGAATCCAGGGAAAAATGGAAAGCCTAGACAGCCAGCTTACATCAAAAAAATGAAAACAAGAAGAAAAAAAAAATTGCTAGAAATGCTTTACTTTATATACTGAATTTAATGGACCAGCCCTACAAAAGTAAAGATCAATGTCTTAAAAATTGCAGACAATAATCCTGTTGGTTTTTCTCTCCATATTGGCTCTTTGGGGCTGTTGAGAAGCTATGGTTAGGTGTCGATTAGAAAAACAAACAAAAAAAAAAAAACGATTTATATGCTCCCATACAATGCAAATTTTAATTTATTGCAAAAAGAAAAAAGAATTCTAATATGGGGGGAAGGCACTCTTTGGTTGGGATATGCAGTTTACTTTGTTAATGAACTGGGGAAGAAGAGGGAAACATTACACAGTTTTGTATTGGGCTTTGTATTGTGAATTTTAAAAAATGTTTTCAAAAAAATTGTTTACTAAATACTTCAAGCATGCAGTGTACATTTGCAGAAAAGAGAGTGGGTATGTAACAGGGTCTCTTCAGATTTACAGATCTTCATTCATTCTTAAAATGCACAATAGCTATATCAGTCACATACTATATATGTATGGAAGATGCATAATTCAGTTTAATTGTTCATAACCTAATATTGCAAGATGAAAAGAGAAAAAAAATAAAAAAAAGTTACCTTCATAATGCGATCATTTAGGGAGCGTAGAATAAGTGTATTTTCGAGATCAGAGTGAGTAAATTCTTTGGTGAGGGAGGCAGCAGCCCTTGAAAAGTCTCCCCTTGCAGAGTTAACCCATGTCAAGGTGAGGTTCAAATCCTGATGGAATTTATAAAATAAAAAAATAAAAATTAAGCTGAAAGTCAAAATATTCAACAACAAAAAAAAAAAGTTAATTTAATCAGTATACAAACCTTTATGGCTCTAATTTGCTGTTGAAGATCAAAAGAAACTTTAAGGAGCACATCACTGTAACTGCTGTAATCCAGCGGCAGCTTTTGTTCATGAGTTAAACGCATTATTATTTGAGCAGCAAAGTGTGCAGCAGTCTGGCACATACGATTCAAGTCAACCAACTGCTTGAAGTTCTCTAGGGTATCCATTTTAGTACCAAGATAAGCATATGGTTTATTCTCCTGTAAAGAATTTGGGGCAGTTAGTAGACTATTAAGACAGTAGAAAAGTCACAAAGAGTGAACTAGCTCTAATAAGCCACATCAACCAGACATTTGTTTTCAAACAGGTGACCTTTAAGTGAAACCTGTGTATAAGTTGCTATGTGTAACTAGACTTCTAATAAAATTTGCAATACAGGTATAGGACCTGTCATCCAGAATGCTTGGGACCTGGGGTTTTCCGGACAACGGATCTTCCATAATTTGGATCTTCATAAATTAAGTCTACTAGAAAATCATATAAATCTAAATAAACCCAATAGGCTAAGTTTCGTTTCCAATTAGGATTATTTATATCTTAGTTGGGATCAAGTACAATATACTGTTTTATTATTACAGAGAAAAAGGAAAAATATTTAGATTTGATTATAATGGAGTTTATGGGAGACAGCCTTTCTGAAATTCGGAGCTTCCTGGATAACCTGTCCACCTGCCACTGCTTATAATGATCCATGTTTTACACAAAGAACGTGAGTGAAGAAATTCTTATCTGTCTGTAAGAGAATTTAGTCTTTTGGTATGAACTTGGAATTTTTTATTCTGTTTTCACGCCATCATTGCACTATGGTCTAAATTGTTAAAAACTTTTGCTATGTTTTATACAGGAGCAATGGCCAGCTCTATGTTGTAGCTCCCCTCATCCCCAACTACAATCAGGTGATCCAAGCCTTATCCAATAAAAAGGGTAACCATTTGGGATTTTTAACCTTGGAAAGCAAATTGCAGGTAAAAACGTAGTCCCCATGACAATGTAATAGCAATGAAATTGTATCTAAATGAATTTGATGAGAGTGTAGGACCAGCCAAACCAGAGATGGCGGACATAGTACTGCAACATATGCACAATCTATTTTGTGAGGGCAGTTTTAGAAGCTTTATGCACTTAATGCCCTAATGGCATATTATACTGAGAACGGTGGAGGGCAGAGTATCTCTCGTTTTTGTATAGATGTAGTGGTAACAAGCTGATATCTACACAAAAGCAATGGCGGATTAGCATAAGCGATTTTAATCATGATCAAATATGTGTTGCAGCACAGAAGCAGTTGCTTTTTTTTACTATGAAAAAAATACTATTTACTAGATCTTACCTTTTGAAAACTAAAGGAAACTGAAGGGATCCCAGAGAAAGTAAGGAATGGGTAAGCAGAATCTTCAATAGAAAAGGGTACACTGTAGTAATAAATAGAAAAGATTAAAATTGTGCTGTATAAGCAAAACACCTGTAATCATGATGCAAACTAGATCAAATTTTCAGTATTCTTAGGGCTACAACGCTGTGTACACTGAATGTAAATGCATGAACAAATTACACCATCCAGATTTCTCTCATTCAACTTTACATTCTAGCTATAGTGGGATCAGATTTCATAGCAGCCTTCAAGTCTCATGGTTTTGCATGGCAAAATTAGATAAAATCTGATCAAAATCTCCCATGTAGTTTTACCCTTAAAGAAAAAACAATGCAAAACAAATTGACTCTTTAAAATGTAACAACTTACAGCCGAACATAGGAGAGAAGGCTGGAATAATTTTCAGTCAAATTGTATTTGTATATCAAAAACCAGTGAAGACCACAGACAGCTTGGTACGATCTATGCCCAGGGGCCCCAAAAAGTTTTTTTGCAGCCAGCATCAGCAGAATGGACAGTGTAACAAGGATATATACAACCCAATAAATTGTGTTCCAATTAAGAATGATGCTTCATTTAGAACGTGAAATTTAAGCCAATGCTTCACACACTTACACACTGTCTTTATAAACCCATTGAGTAAAGGAGGACAAATAAATGTAGGACATGCTTTTAGAAATGTAATCAAGATACTAGGAACAGGGTCTTCATACAAGGATTAGTTTTCTTTGATTAAAAGAAGTATTGGACTGCACAATCAATAACAGGCACAAAATTGTACTGCCCTTAATTAGTTGGGCACTAGATGAGGTCACTAAAGTGTGGCAAGTTGTTCAGCTCTCATAATACTCTTAATTTTATGGTATTTAGCAAGTGTAGCCTTTGTATTTGTGAAAAAAAAATCCAAAGGAATGCTCATATTTGTAATGTCTTAATACAATTTAGAAATACTTCTACTACTTTATATATTTTAAGATAACCCAGAACACCTTATAAAACACAATCCTTAGCAGCACAGGTGTCCTTCATCTTGTTAGTACATACCAATATACTAGGTGGGGTGGTGTGTTATTGCATCCTAGACTTATTGATTGGCTAATTGTTGGAAGAACTATGCCATACATGCTGGACACAGCATAGACGGGTTATATTTATTACCACTTCTGGGGGTATGTGCAGGACAAAGCAGCAAGTTATTGTTTTTAGCAGTCTGTTCCACAGGGAGGATAGGAATGCCAAAAGCTGCTGCACGGAAGACTAAAAATAAATTAAATTAGAGCTTACATTATTTTTGACAAAGCTTGAGATCCAAGTTTTGTATACAATGTGAAGTCTGTAGAAACAGGATCTGCTACCTGCATAAGGGGGAAAAAAAAAGAAAAAAGTACTGTATAAACTAACAGTGCATGAAAAATGTTGAGGGAAAAAAAAAACTGACCTGATTCCTCACCTCTTTTAGAGTTTGTAGTATCACCTTATTCAATAGTGGGCTGGCAGACACTTTAAAGGTTCCAGAACCTGTAACAACAATGCAATGAATACTAAACCCCAGGGAGCTTTGATTACTTGAAATATTCAATATAAATGGTAAACTTGGATGGCACATGCTCTAATGTGAACAAGTTGGCAATTGAACTAAGCAAACTAACTTCAAAATACTGACAGTGTTAATCATGGTTTAGGAAGTTATCGGCATTCGGTTTTCATATAGAGGAACAAACGTATTGCATTACATATTCAGTCTCTATGTAGTGTGATATGTGAGAATAACTTGAGTGATACAGGAAACGCATACAAGTCTGACAGCTTTACATTGATTATTCCATAATACATGGATGACTTTGCAACAGACTTCAGCTCTTATAGTAAAAAAGATTTTCTGGTCTTCTCATATGGCAACACCTTTCTACTTATACAGTCATATCAAAAAGTTTGGGAACCCCTCTTAATTCGTTGGAGTTTTGTTTATCATTGGCTGAGCTTTCAAAGTAGCGACTTCCTTTTAATATATAACATGCCTTATGGAAACAGTAGTATTTCAGCAGTGACATAAAAGTTTATTGGATTAACAAAAAATTTGCAATATGCATCATAACAAAATAAGACAGGAGCATACATTTGGGCACCCCAACAGAGATATTACATCAATACTTAGTTGAGTCTCCTTTTGCAAATGTAACAGCCTCTAGACTCCTCCTATAGCCTTTGATGAGTGTCTGGATTCTGGACCATTCACCCATACAAAATCTCTCCAGTTCAGTTAAATTCGTGAGCTGCCGAGCATGGACAGTCTGCTTCAAATCACCCCATAGATTTTCGATGATATTCAAGTCGAGGGACTGTGACGACCATTCCAGAATATTGTACTTGTCCCTTTGCATAAATGCCTTTGTAGATTTTGAAGTGTGTTTAGGGTCATTGTCTTGTTGGAATATCCAACCCCTGCGTAACTTCAACTTTGTGACTGATGCTTGAACAATACCCTGAAGAATTTGTTGATATTGGGTTGAATTCATCTGACCCTCAACTTTAACAAGGGCCCCAGCCACACAGAACTAGCCGCACAGCATGATGGATCCTCCACCAAATTTGACAGTAGGTAGCAGGTGTTTCTCGGAATGCGGTGTTCTTCTTCCGCCATGCAAAGTGCTTTTTGTTATGACTAAATAACTCAATTGTCTCATCAGTCCAAAGCACTTTGTTTTAAAATTAGGGATGCACCCAATCCACTATTTTGGTTTCGGCCAAACCCTTTGTGGAAGATTCGGCCGAATATCCAACTTAATCCTGGATACGGTGCATCCCTATCTAAAATTACTGTGGCTTGTCTAAATGAGCTTTTGCATACAACAAGCGACCGTTTGTGGCGTAAATGTAGAAAGGACTTCTTTCTCATCACCCTGCCATACAGATGTTCTTTGTGCAAATTGCGCTGAATTGTAGAACAATGTACAGTCATTATAGGTGATCTTTGGGTTGTCTGTAACCACTCACAATCCTCTGCATATGCCGCTCCTGTATTTTCCTTGGCCTGCCAGACCTGGGTTTTACAGCAACTGTGCCTGTGGCCTTCCATTTCCTTATAACATTCCTTACAGTTGAAACTGACAGTTTAAACCTCTGAGATAGCTTTTTGTAGCCTTCCCCAAAACCATGATACTGAACAATCTTTGTTTTCAGATCTTTTGCGAGAGTTGTTTTGAGGATCACATGCTGTCACTCTTCAGAGGAGAGTCAAACAGAAGCACAACTTGCAATTAAATACCTTCTCATGCTTTAGAACAATTCCAGCAAACTCCGGATCTGTCGGTGTATAGCTACTTGCAACTGCAACATTTATACCATGCTCAATTTCATTCCGCCCCACCCACAATACGACAAACTAATGCTGAGACTATAATAAGCTCACCAGGGAAACAGAAACTAGTATCCAAAACATACATGTACATTGCATCTCAGAAATACGACCCCAGACCCAGGGTCAAACTTAAGTGGGAAAGTAGTGGAGTTCACTTAGAACCCGATGACTGGGAGGAGTTAGAGGACAACCTCTATCTCCCTCTAATCAGTACAAGAGACAGGCTCATTCAATTCAAAATTGTACATCAAACCTATTTAACACCCAGACAACTACAACTTATGGGCCGCCTAGAGCATTCCAGATGTCCTCGCTGCAACTCACCAGATGCCGATTTTATGCACCTTATATGGTACTGTCCAGAGATAGACATTTTGGATAAAAATAATGAAGTTCTTAGCTGACGAATTTGCTCTACCACAAGTATTGAACCCAGTTACCTGCCTACTGGGAGTAAGGGATGCTGTGGTACCCAGAATCCACTCAAGATTATTGATGAGAGCACTTTTGTTCTATGCCAAGAAAACAGTAGCCCTATGGGATGGGGCCAACACCTCCCACGCTTAAAAAATGGATAAATCTCATTAATTCCCAGCTGGAACTTTATAAGTTAACATAAATTGCCAGAGGCTGTCCACAGAAATTCGAACGTATATGGTCTCCTTGGCTGGATTCACCCGCAACGACGACCAAATAAGTATACCGTGATATTTCGTCATATTCTCTCCATGTCTACCCTTCTTTTTCCTTCCTTCTTGTTGTTCATGAAAACCTAATAAAAAGTTATTAAAAAAAAAAAAAAAAATACCTTCTCATGATTGGACACACCTGCCTATGAAGTTCAAGGCTTAATAAGCTAATCCAACCAATTTGATGTTGCCAGTAATCAGTATTGAGCAGTTACATGCATTCATATTAACAAAATGACAAATGATTAGCAAAAAGTACCCAAATGTTTGCGCAGTCAGTTTTTCACACTTTCAATTTTATACAACTGAATACTGTTTCACTAAAAATCTTTATTCGGAAAACACCCGAGCACTCAGATTTTCCTGGGAAATGAAAGACATACCACTGTTATCTTTTTTGTTGAAAGTGGAGTAAATGATTATGCAGGATGAGAGGGGTTCCCAAACTTTTTCATATGACTAAGGGCTGAAATACACTGGAGATTTTGATCAGATGTTGTGGGGTTTTTTTCTGATCTTGTCATGCAACACCACAAGATTCTGTAGGGTCCTACAAAATCTGATTCCCAGTGTTAAGTAGGATCAGAATAGCAAATCATCCATGTAGTTTACACATCAGATTTTGTTATCAGTCCCAGAATATTTTTACCCATGTGACTACATCAGACACAATCCTACAAAATCTCCAGTGGATTTAAGGGAACTCTAGACCCTGCTCTAAGGTAGTTACAGCTCAGTAGCCAGATCACATATATTACAGCTAGATTTACAGTATTCAGTTGCCAAACAGAAATGTCGCTAAATGCGACAAGATAGAAAATGAAAGCAAATACACTATTGGTTGCTATTGGCAATTTAGCAGCTGTGGTAGTAAACTAACAAAACCGTAGAACATTGACATAATCAAATAAAAATAGCCTGTACCTTGAACAGCTGAATCAAGATTGATATATGAAAAGGCCTTGAGATGGAGATTATTTAAGTAACCCTAGAAAATAAAGAAAAATATCATTGTAAAAGGTTAAGTGAAACATCCAGGGCTCCTCTGACTGCCCACATCAAACAGTTCACGTGCTAAGATATGGTGGATGTTTAAAATGTAGTGCCTTTAGAATACAAAACTAAACAGAACATCTGTGCCTCAGTCATAGCCTAGTTATATGACCACCTTAACATGATAGGTCACAGTAAACCTGAAAACAACCGAGCACTGGAGTCTTGTTGCCATCAAGTACAAGATACAGTTTTCCATCACAGAAAAAACAAGGAATTTGAAAACATTTTTATTATTCTCTCTATAGTGGACTATGGGAGATGGCCTTTTTGTAATTTAGAGCATTCTGGATAAAGTTTGCATGATGGTATACTCTCTGGAGCAGTAACGCACATGTACTTTATAAACTTTCCATCATTTACCCTTCACACAAAAACATGTTGAAACGGTGAGTTTACTTGCCTTTAACCATGAGAATAACCTACCTCTAGCCATTCTGTTGCACCAACAGATCCAAAGTCACCTGCTCCCCAACTTGCAAATACAATACTTCTTCTTGGTCTAAACCCATCTGTATGGGAGATTGGAAAATAAAATGTTATATTTTGATCACTCCCCAAGCATTATCTGTATATCTGTCTATTTGAGCACTCTGTGTGCCATTAACCTTAACTGTACTCTTCAAAACTTCATGTGAAGTCTTTTCACAAACAAGCCTTACCTGATTTCACCATATCAGAGAACAGCCTTGCCAATTCCAAAAGTAAAGACGTCCCAACAGCTGCTTTGGAGACTCCTGGGCCCTGTGAATCTCTCTGAGCACCCACCACCACATAGTGATCTGAGGAGCAGAGTATTATGGGTAAGTAACAAATCCAGTAGATGAACAAATTACATATCCAAGAACTACATAACCCACAATGCATTGATGTTCTGTTCCTTATTGAAAATCACATGTGCAGGGTATTGTGGGGTTTGGAGGATGCAGGGGGAGGACAGCTGGCTGTTAATACAAAGTAACAGTAGTCAGCCAGATCAGCAATAGAGCAGGGGTTAGGCTTAGGGAACTCTTACAAACCATTAAAAATCATGAGAAGTCTGCATATTTTTTAATTGATGTATATTGCAAAGTTGCTTGAAATTATATTAACTATTCAAAAGGATTATGTTTGTGTGGAGTTCTCCTTTAAAGAAAACAATCACTACATAGCTAAGGGGATACAAAGGAGAACCTAATAAAAAGGAGATTTTGTGTACTCACCGTTAAATCTCTTTCTCTTCAGTCGCTTGGGGGACACAGGGACAGTGGGGTATAGCTGGAACCACTAGGAGGCAGGACACAATAAAAAAATAGAAACTTGACCCCTCCTCCTCCTGCTATACCCCTCCTCTGTAGGCAGACACACTCAGTTCGTACCAAAGGAGAAACAGGAGGTTATCAATAATCAACAGAAAATCTGATAACTAATTACAAGAAGAACAGTCTGAAGCCAAGAGAAGGCCTCTATTCAGGGAGGGAAGCCCTGTGTCCCCCAAGCGACTGAAGAGAAAGAGATTTAACGGTGAGTACACAAAATCTCCTTTTCTCTAGGTCTGCTTGGGGGACACAGGGACAGTGGGGACGTACCAAAGCTGTCCCCTGAATATGGGCGGGAAGTAGAGGCCTACGTGGAACCAGCCACTGCAGCCTAAAGTACCTTCCTGCCATAGTGGGTGTCAGATGTCACAAGGTGCCAAACTGGTAAAATTTGGCAAAAGTATGGATTGAAGTCCACGTTGCAGCCTTGTTCCGCTGAGGCTTATTTTCGAAAAGCCCTCTGGCGGAATGTGCCCTGATTGATCTGGGGGAACCTGACCCTGTGATGAATAGGATCTCTGGATGGCCTGCTTTATCCATCAGGATATGGTGGTCTAAAGGACAAGGAGTCCGATAGACGGATGTCCTCGACCCGGTGCAGGTAAAACTTGAGGGCCCTAACGGGGTCGAGGGTGTGCAGTGCTGCTTCCTTCGCATTGGAAAGGGATGGGCAGAAGGTAGGAATCATAATTTCCTGGTTGAGGTGGAAAGTGGAAACCACCTTGGGAAGAAAAGAGGGAGAAGTATGAAGTACTGCCCTGTCGTTGTGGAAGGTCAACAGAGGAGACCTACAGGATTGGGCAGAGATCTCAGATACGCTCCGTGCTGAGGCAATAGCCAGCAGAAAAAACTGTTTTCCATGTGAGCCACTGAAGTGGAATAGAATCCATGGGTTTAAAGGGAGCGTGTTGCAGGGCACGTAGGACTAGGGTTAAGTCCCAATTTGGCACCGGTGAAAATACCGGGCGCTTTATGTGGGCCATTCCCTGAAGAAAAATCCTAACATCTGGGAACAAGGCGAGAGGTCTTGGAACAGGATGGAAGTGCCGAAAACGAGATTTCAGTGATCCGAGGGACATGTGCAGGGACAGTCCCTCCTGTATAAGGCCAGAAGGAGTGGAGTGGAAAACTTCAGTGAATTGAAACCATTACATTGGCACCACCAATGGAAAGTGAACCAGACCCAATGGTACGTCTTGGCGGAGACCGGTTTGCGGGCTGCACGCATGGTAGAATGACAGTGTCAGAGAACCCCTTCCGTCTTAGGATCGCAGTTTCAGTAGCCACGCCATCAAATTGAGGGTGGCAGGACAGTGGTGAAGGATTGGACCCTGAGAGAGAAGGTCCAGGATGAGAGGCCAAGGTTCCTCTACTGAGAGATGTACTAGATCCTAGACCCAGGATCTACGGGGCCATGTTGGAGCTATGAGGATGAGAGTATGAGTTCTCTCTGAAGTTTCTTGATCTTTCTTGGAATGAACGCAAGATGGAAGTCCCAGGGAGAGGTGAGGGCGTCTGCCGCCAGAGGGTCCCTGGACCTTGCAAAGAAGAGAGGAACTTTACGATTGTGATCGACCTCTGGCGTCCCCCATCTTTGAGTGATCTTGTGGAAGATGTTGTCCTTTACAGGCCACTCGCAGGGATCTAGGGATGTCTGCGGAGATAATCTGCTTCAAAGTTTAAGAGACCTGGAATGAAGATGGCTGACAGGCGAGTCGGATTGCCTGTATCTCAAGAAGGTCGATGTGAAGACATTGTTCCGATAGAGACCAGCGACCCTGCGCTGACCGACCCTCTGCACTGCTCCCCAACCGGAGAGGCTTGCATCTGTGGTGAGCAGTCACCATTGTGGATCCCCTAGGGGTCTGCCCCTGGTCAGGTGACTGGTTTGCATCAACCAGAGAAGAGAGACTCGAGTCCTGCGGGATAAACGAAATTCCAGGAGAAGGGATTTGTGCCTCCAGGCCGCAAGAATATTCCACTGAAGCTCCCTGAGGTGACGTTGGGTGAAGGGAACCGATTCTATCATCGAAACCATGACTCCCAACACCTTCATGTAGAATGTCACGGTGTGGGACTTCGAGAGGAGAGACCGCACGAGGGTCCGCAAATGCTGGACCTTGTCACTGGGAGAGTTTGTGTCTGGGTGTTGAACTGCATCCAGAGGAAGACCATGGATTGGCTTGGGGTTAACGAGGACTTGTCCAGGTTGATGAACCAACCAAACTCCTGTAATCGAACCATGGTGAAGTGCAACGCCTGCTGGGCCACTGCAAATTAAGGTGCCTTGATCAGGAGATCGTCCAGATAAGGAGTTATGGAGATCCCCGTGGTGCGGATTAGAGCAGTGGCCACCGACATGATCTTGGTAAAGACACGAGAGGCCGAGTTCAGGCCAAGGGGAAGGTCTGTGAGTTGGAAGTGGCGATTTTGGAAGGCAAATCGCAAGAATCTCTGATGGGGACAGAAAATTGGGGCCGCGATGACAGACCTGAGGGATTCCAACTTGAACCTTCGCGGTCGAATGAAAGTATGGAGTTCCTTGAGGTCCAGGATTGGCCAAACAGATCCATCCTTCTTGGGAACTACAAACAAGTTTGAGTAATAGCCTCGGAATCTCTCCTCAGTCGGAAAAGGGATGATGACCTCTGAACGGATAAGCTTGCCGATCACGTTGTGCAGCGCCTGAGCCTTTTGATGCCCCTGAGGATATCCGGACATGAAGAACCGGCGGGGCGGGAGAGAAGCGAATTCTAGGTGGTAGCCCTGACTCACGACCTTGTGTACCCAGGTGTCTTGAGTCAGATTCTTCCAGGAGTCGGCAAACCTGCAAAGTCTCCCCCCCCTACGGCTGAGTCGCTGAAGGGAAGAAGGGGTGAGTAATGCAGACGTGAACTTGCGGGACTGCCAGGATGGCCTGGACCTTCCACTGAAGCGTCCTCTGCAGGTGGTGGAGTGTCGTGAGAGACTTTTTTGAAGACAAGTCCGCAGTTTCATCCAGAGAGATCTGCGAACCGATACCGACAAGTCAAGTCGGCTGAAGTTCTGCTAATCACCTGTAGCGCATCGAGGGAGGCTTCACATAGGTAGTCAGCCTCCTTGATTTGCGAGGCCAAATGAGCGAGTTCTTCACGGGGGACCCTTGTGGCAATCGCTCGGCATAAGGCGTCCGACCAAGTTTGGACGGCTCTACTTACCCAAGCCGAGTCCAGAACAGGCCGAAGGGAGGTACCTGAAGCAGAGAAGAGGGAACTTAGAATGCCCTCAAGCTTCTTGTCCATGGAGTACTTGAAGGAGGCTGCATCAGGAACTGGTAAAGCAGTGCCCTTAGATAGTCGAGAGACAGGCGCATCCACTGAAGGTGGGGAGGTCCACTTTTCCGTTAGTTCCTGTGGAAAAGGATATAGTTTGAGAAAAACTGCGGTTAGCCTGGAAACATCCCTCTGGCTTGAACCATTCCTGTTGTATAATTTGCTCGAGTTGAGCATGAGAGAGGAAAGGAAGGTGAGGACCTGCTGACCTGCTGCTGCGCTTAAACAAGGAGGTACTGCAACTAGGTTCAGGCTCCTTTAAGTGAAGGGTCTCTAATACTGAAATGAGGGAATCAATGGCCTCGGAGGAGAGTTTGGGGGGATTCCCCTTACTCTGGGTCGGAACTGTGAGATAGTTCACCATCAGACAGAGCCGGATCCTCCTCGGAGTCAGGCGGCAGGGATGAAGTAGTGATGGGATCCGCCTCACACTCATCCTCGGAAGGAGAGGGGGCTCTACATTTTGGAGGCTTAGGCCGAGGCTTATCTAGCCACGGGACTCCACCAATTTAGGAATGCCGGCGGCAAGCTTAGATGCCCATTCTGGGGGAGGCTGGGGGTCCAGGGGGGTGGAGTCCCGGGGCTGGCCTGATGGGTCCCCATGGGAGGCTTGGCTTACCTGAGGACGGAGTTCTGACGTTTCCGAAACTGCATCAGGTGGCTTGCACGTGGAACACAGAAGGTCCTTGTGACCAGATGCGGCATTTGGCACAAGCTAAATACTTAACCGATGAAGTAGTTGCTGGCCTGGAAAAAAGGTTATCACCTGTACCTTCAGACATGGTGTACACAAGCTGTTCCTGTAAGAAAGGAATTAAGTTAACAATATATATAATGTAGGATATATATATAACTGAAAATGCCTCCCCAGGGTACTGCTGGGAGTAAAGCCTTGGAGGGGAGTAAAGGCTGATAAGGCAGTAATTACAAAGCCTGCTGCCCTGTGGCATTAGCTAAAAACCCCACTGTGTCAGAAGTACTGCCCTGTTGTGTTCTTAGTATAAACAGGGGGGGGGGGCTGCGCTGCAGAGAAGCTGGGAAAGAGTTCTGCCCAGTGTGGTGAGTCTGCTAGTAATGGAACCTCCTCCAGAATCAATGGGAAGTAGCTGCCTGGGCGCACAAAGGAGAGTGCGAAGAATGGCCCCTCCCCTAGCAGTGACATATGGTGCAGACGCACACCTTAGAAAAATGGTGCATAAGGCACTGGTGTGCAATTTTTGGGTTGCACACAGGGTGCATGTACAGTAAGTGAAAAATCTGCCCCAGCCTTTGCCTCCCCAGGTAGAGTGAAAGACAGCCCTGGTGAAGTCTCTTGTAAAATAGTGGTGCGCAACTGGTGCTAAGCCCACAATAACTCTCTTGTGCTGCTGACAGTGAGGACAGTAGGAAACATAAGTGCCATTCCCATTCTGGACAATTTGTAGAGATGATTTGGCAGCTGTGCTCTCAATCTCAGTAAGCCACACCTGCTCCAGGTGTAGGAAATTAACCAATTAGTTAGAGTACTGAGAGAAAGCAAGTGAAAAGGCAGACCTTGCTGCTAGGTGCTCTTTATTGCACACAACATGTTTCAGGCCAGAAGCCCTTTATCAAGTGCCTGTGTGTTTGCTGGAGGCTGATTAACATACTGCCTGGGTCTGAACTAGTGACCTGCAGGTTGCAACAAAGTCTCCTATACTGCTGTGCAAGGCAGATGGTTTGTGCAGAGGGGGAGGGGGCCTCAGAGAGTGAATAGGCTGCTATTAAGGATATATGCTTACCTTAAATGAGCCACGGCAGGAGTTCCCAGACTGTAGTGTAGGGATCCTTGGGGCATATAAGGAGGATTGAGCAACAGGATGAACCTGGCTATACCTCAGCCCTGTGTCCCGGCCAGCGCATCCTCTCTCTGTATGTCAGAGGGAGGGAATCAATGCTGGATGGTCAGTGCAGAGCACAAGAGACCCCGGTGACATCCTCAAGTAATGGATCAGACTACTCAGTGTAGCTGTCCAGTTCCATATGATGTGAAGGAATAGTAATGAAATAAAAATAAAAGAGCAAAATAAATAGTAAAATACTCCTGAATGCAGGAGACGGTCCTAACCTCCTGAGGACACAACGAAACTGAGTGTGTCTGCCTACAGAGGAGGGGTATAGCAGGAGGAGGAGGGGTCAAGTTTCTATTTTTTTATTGTGTCCTGCCTCCTAGTGGTTCCAGCTATACCCCACTGTCCCTGTGTCCCCCAAGCAGACCTAGAGAAAGTAAAGTTATCTGGGTCAGATTGCTAGAAGTAAAGAATGATTGAGTACAATGGAATTACATCTCACAGGAATAATTTTGATGTAGTTACAAAGATATCAGTACAAAGTGTTCCTAAAATGAAGTCATGCAGGGGGATTAAGGCCCAAATTAAACCAGGTTTTTATGGATATGGGGTAACCTTATTCTGTAATTTGATAGCAGTTCTGAAAACACTTGCAGAACTTGTCACCATCAAAGTCTAACAATTTATTCCTAGTCTAATTTCTATGAAGATATAGAGGACAACACAGTACTGAGTGGTCTATGGGCTAGAGTATAACACACAGGGTTATGGTGTCAGTACATAAATGCTTCAACTACAACAAACTCCTCCGTTTATGGTAACTCAAACTAGGACTCCTATTTTTAAAGGGGACCTGTCCCCCTAAAATTACAGATCCTATTTTATCACGTTTGTCAAGCAAAATAAACTTTAATTACACTATATAAATAATTTGAATATTGTTTCCTTCGGTCTGGGAACTCATCATGGCAGGAACCATTTTGTGGACACTTATTAAGGCAAGCCATGCTTCAGCTCAAAATCTTGTTTGTACACCAGAATGGGGGAGCCAATGTCCATCCCCATGCACTGGTTACACAATTAAATGGTAAAGAAAGAGGTGGAATGCGTGGAGAGCAGTGACATCTAGGAAGTGCTGAATGGAAAGTGAAAGTATTGGTCTGCCCCGCCTCTATGCCTAAGGCATGAAATATTTGATTGACAGCTGAGATGAGTTTTTAACAGCTATGAACACTTTAACAAATAAATAAATTTGGATTTCATGTTTAATTTGAAACGCACTTTTATTATACAGCTTTTTATATCTGGGTGACAGGTCCATTTTAAAGGAACAGTAACACCAAAGACTGAAAGTGTATCAAAGCAATACAATGTGTGGTTGCTCTGCATCGACACAACTGGTGTGTTTACTTCAAAGAGACTAGCTTTTATAAACCAGCTGCTGTGTAACAATGAGAGCAGCCATTCATGCTGGAAAAAAAAGCACAGGTTCCATGGCAGGTAGATAACACACCATTGTATTGGAGAGGGCTTATCTGCCATGTGCCATGTAACCTGTGCCTTCTCTCTTTATTTCCCAGTTTGAATGGCTGCTCCATGGCTACACAGCAGCTTCTTTATATAAAACTAGAATAGTTTTTCTGAAACAAATTGCTTTTACCAATGCATGCTAACAGTATATTATATATTACTATAAAAAAAAAAAAAAAGAAACACTGATTATACAACTAAATATCAGTTCAGTGACTCAATGGAAAGAAACAGTATGCTTGTGGACAGGGAGAGCAGAAGCAGAGCTCACCCAAACCCAACAATTTTATGCTGAGGTTGACCTTGAACCCAGCCGACCCGGGAATATTACTTCTGTTTAAGCACCATGGCACAACTATCTAGGCCAATGCAGTTATCTGCTAACAGGAGTACATGCCCTAAGGCATCCTATGATCACTGGGGGCGTCTAACATTCATGGTCTTCAAATTGTTGATCAGTGGGGAGATCCGTTTTCCTAGGAACAGGCTCTGGCATCAAAATGTGTATTGTAGCAGACAACTAATCCAACATTTTTTGTAAATTATTTGCATATCAATCCCCTAAAATGGATTGATTCTTCATTTTCAGTCATACTATATTAGACCAGCCAGCACAATGTGATGCCCCACTGAAATGCCTATCACTGCAAGAAACCAAGCCTAAAAAACAAAGCATACCCTATGTGTTGAAGCCCTTAAGAGTTATGAGTGCATTTTAAGGATTACATGTACAAATTGTTTATTTTAAAGCAGTAACTTAGCATGCACCTACCTGGCTGCTCAAAGCCTTGAATAACACCAAATATATTATAGATCTTCTTTTCAACCGGAACATTCGTCACTTCAAGTTTAATGTTTTGTGCGTCTCTCATCTGGGGCCCAAGTTTACATGCAACTTGCCAAGTTCCTGGGCAGTTATCCCCAACAAGTTTCCTAAAGAAAAAAAAAAAATTCAGAAACTTAGAAGGGAAGAAACCAATATAAAGGGACATATACAAGAAATTTAACAAAAAATGGAAACGTAAAAATCCTGCACAAAGCTATGTACTGACCATGCGCAAGAATATAAAAAAACACTTCTGCATCCCACTAACATGCATAGTCTTCAGCAAGATCATATCTTTGTCCATGCTGCTATACTTAATTCCAGATTGAGAATTTTCAGTAGGTGACCACCGTTGCATTGTAAGAATAAATGGTTAATAAACTGCCATTTTGCCATTGCCACAGGGAATGGTAGCCAGGCTGAAGAAATGCAAAACTTTATGCGGTGAAACAGTGTTATGTGCAAGTGCTTTATTTTAAGTCACCAAAGTTCTTGTTGCAGCACAAAGTTAAAAGAAAGGACCAAATGATGTAGATTGTGTTTTCTAATCTCTTTAGCACTGCATGTGGCATATTTAATGCATCTATATTATAGAATTAGTACGTGTGCCCCTTACCATTCCGGTCTACAGCATGCATCTATACTGCTTATTAGCCTTGAACATGTGGATAGGCAGGCCCACAGGAGTGACCAGCAGAAACAACTACTAACTTTGATTTGCTTTTTCTCCCCAGAAGAGAAGCAAGATGGATATCTTTCTAGGGTTAAGAATCTATAGCAATGCAGGGCGTAATGGCTCCCCAAACTGCCACTGTTGCTTCCTATTCACTGGATACTGGTGCTTTTTTTAGGCTAAAAATAGCTTAGAGCATTTTCAGACAGAAAAGGCCAGTACATTTACCATCATGTGCAGAATTAATGTTTTACCTACTAGAATAATTACAACTCTTACAATTTTACATAGCCAACTTTTTTTTTTATATAACGCTTTAGGGCAGTGATGTCAAACTTCTGTAGTATAGAGGGACACATTTTGTGAGGAGGGCCAATAATGGAAGCCAGTGCAGACCACTCCCTATTTTTAAACACAGCAAGACCCAGCATGATTGAACACTTTAGGGGCCCCTAACAATTTTCAAATGCCGACAAAACCCCAGAACAAATCCCAGGCTTATGTTCCACAAGCAGAGCAGGACACACACAGGCAGAATATGGCACACAGGGAGAATAGGGCAGGCAGAGCATGGCACACCCAGGGAGCAGAGGGCGGGCAAAGTATGGCACACCCAGGGAGCAGAGGGCGGGAAAAGTATGGCACACCCAGGGAGCAGAGGGCGGGAAAAGTATGGCACACACAGGGAGCAGAGGGCAGGCAAAGTAGGGCACACCCAGGGAGCAGAGGGCGGGAAAAGTATGGCACACACAGGGAGCAGAGGGCGGGCAAAGTAGGGCACACCCAAGGAGCATAGGGCCGGCAGAGTGTGGCACAACCAAGGAGCATAGGGCAGGCATAGTATGGCACAACCAAAGAGCATAAGCTGGGTATAGTATGGCACACCCAGGGAGCAGAGGGCGGGTAAAGTAGGGCACACGCAGGGAGTATAGGTCAGGCAGTGTGGCACAACCAAAAAGCATAGGGCGGGCATAATATGGCACACCCAAGGAGCATAGGGCAGGTATAGTATGGCACACCCAAGGAGCATAGGGAAGGCAAAGTATGGCGCACACACAGGGGGCAATGGGCAGGCAGAGTATGGCACACAGGCAGAGTAGGACAGGCAAAGTACGGCACACAGGTAGAGTAGGACAGACAAAGTACGGCACACACAGTAAGACATGCAAAGTATAGCACACACAGAGCAAAGACAGGCAAAGTACGGCACAAATAGGGAGCATAGGAAAGGCAGAGTATGGCGCACACACAGGGAGCATAGGGTTGGCAGTGTATGGCGCACACATAGGAAGCATAGGGAAGGCAGAACATAGCAGAAGACAAGGAAAAATATCAGGCTCACTCTAAAATGTGCTACATACAGTAACAATTCTGGTGCCCCTTCAGCAGTTTATAGGAGTGTGAACAGGTGAACAATGTAGGCAGTTTCAATCTGGGTCTCAGGTGTGAACAGTACTTTAGGATGTGAACAAGAGGTGTTACAAGTGTGAACAATGCAGGGGGGGATTACATGTGTGAACAATAAAGGGGATTACAGTCTGAATTTGAGGTTTAAACAATGCAGAGGCCTGTTAATCTCTGTAGTGATAGTTTAAATTTTACACATGGTAAACACACATACTTGTGGGGGCACCAGTTGGACAGCCCTGCTCTAGGGCATTTAAGTCTGGGCTGTCTGTTTTGGTGACCATGATATACTGTATTCAATTTATCTAGCCAACAAAGCATGATTAAATAAAAAGATATGCTTACTCTAGCAGTTTCTTGCCATCTTCACTAGAAACAGTTTGAACAGGAATGCTTGGGAGTCCTGATGATTTGGATGGAGGAAACTGTGTGTGGTTGAATGATGGAAAACCAGGTGTGTATGGATCCCCAGTTCCATAATGAGCCTAAAAGAAAAAAAAAGGTTTATTCGCAGCATACCCTCTCTTCTAAACACGAGTTGAATGAACGGACCAAAACTGGACTTACTTTAGACCTATTATTTTAAGTGAGTATACACCTCTATAAGTTAAGATTTTTTTACTTGAACTAGAAAGACTTGAAATAGTTTCTTACGTGTCCAAAAGGAGTCTCTATAAACCCACTTTGATGGAGTGGGAATGTGAAGTCGGATGGCTCAGGATAGATTAATACTCCCCTGGCTCCATTGAGCTCTGCATTTTTAACCTTAAGAGAATCAAGACAATGATTAGTGACTGAAAAAGCAACAGAACAGAAAAAGGGTTGTTTTTGTAATAAATTACCTTTTCAGCAAAGCTGATGAATCCAGAGCGTACAAGGACGAGATTTTCAGAAAGATCAATCTTCTTTTCTGTTATGGCTTTGAAGTCTTCCTTACGGCCATAATGGCAATACACTAGGTTTCCCTTGAGAATATAAGCCAAAAGTTTTAAAATCTACAGGTAGAACAGTCAATAACGAATATGATATCACATGTTATTTTTGAACCCCAGGTCTTATTTAGTTAAAACAAAACCCATGTCAGTTAACTCTTCCATGTACCTCTGAGTTCTGTGCATTATGTCTTTAGGGATTAATGGATTTATGGAGTATGTGTATATATACATACACACTTTTATATGGCACTTAGTCTGTCCTCCTTCCTTTTTTGTAGACAACTTTCTAAAAACTACTCGTTTTGTAAAATAACTTTCTTCCCCTATAAGGGATTTTATGAGTCAGATAAATAAATTTACTATATGGTTCTCTTATTCGAACAGGGCCTAGATACAATTGTTAATGATAATGTTATGTGTGCAACTATTATCTTTGCTTATATTCTGAATGTAGTGTCTGTCTTTGTAAATCCTTTGTTGTTGCAAGTTTTTGTTATTTTGAATTAACCTCGCTATAGAGCACCAAGATGGTGCTAGATCTGCCTATTTTTTGGTATATTATGATGTCACATCAAGAAGCTTGAAATACAAAGCTCTAAGTTACCTCGTTTACTCAGTTGTACCATACTTGTTTTTAATTGGTTGAACACTAACTTTGGGAAGTGTGAATATCTTGCCTATGATTAATTATCCGAGAGATATGAAACGCGTAATGCGTGAGGTTGTAACCTTGAATTCTACAAAAAACTAATTTTATATTTGACAAACCTGCCTTAAAGACTGGTTCCTGTGCGTGCATACCCTTCTTTCTTTGATCATAGGACTGGCAGCCTAGAGAAACACCAGCAGTGGACACACTATATTATAGTGCGATGAGCTTATGCAATAATTTTTGCCTTTAAGTAGTTTTAAAATTTGCTTCTTTCCAGCTCGCAATGAAAAATGTTGGTTGTGTAGTCCATGTAATCTCCTATCACTATTATCAAGCACTGCTCTCCTTATTAATTTGCATATTTAGTATGGTTCACAATCTACAGTTATTAATGACATCAAACCACAGTGCAATATTTCTGCAATTGCAGACATTTTAGCTATACCAACTGAAAATTTCCAAACAATTTTCAATATGAAAAAAATGCTGACAACTTACATTTACAGTTGCTGCCGGGCTATAGGCGACATATGCAGAAGTCTGTAAAGTCTCTTCTGTGCTGCTCACAATTGTTACTTTATTTGGTAAGCTAATAAAAAAAAAAAAAAAAAAAGGAGAAAGGAGAAAGAAAAAAAAAACCCATGACCAGATGGACCTTCAAGTTCAAATTGCCCACACTAAAGCCCTTCTATTTATGTCATTTTACAAGACCACACTCATTGGAAAAGATAATTATGCTTGAAAGATTAGAAAATAAATCATTGGTGGTGCCCAACAAATTGGCACCAACAGTTTCAGCAGTTTCCAGATTCTTCTTTGCACAAGTGATCACCACCTGACAGTGCCAGTGTCTGCCACACTGGAATACTGCTGTCTACGGGCATTTTGACCATCTTTGTTTTCCGTAAGAAGACTAAGATCCAAAAAGCACAATTAGCCAAAGCCCCATGTCAGGAATGTAATAGTCACTAAAACAGGCCAAGGTATCATGAAAAAATACTTCTGCCAGTACCTAAATCAGACACACTTCACTAAGGTCTGGAGTCAGCCATATGTAACAGGGTCACAACCCATTATGCCCTTCTCCAAGCCCTGACTGATAAGAGCCATTCCATGTGTCCAGCAAGGCCCCTCTCCTCAATCATATGCATCCTCACAGAACCCAGACCTGTTGTACCAACAGTATAAAACTGGTGATGGGTTCAAGGTAATTCAGCTTTCAGTTGAGTCCAAACATGACTAGGTTTGGAACTCTGTTATCAGATATGAATATCTGGGCAGGTCACACATTGATGTTTAGTATCTATGGAATCCATGAGAGAATTAACCACCAATGAATATAATATCTCTCTCTGCATGCTGAATGTAAATGCTAGTCTGTCTGTATGCTGATTAACCCTTGGTGTGCTGGAGAACTAGTTGAATCAGTAGGAACTGACTATAGTGAGAGAGTGTTTAATGCATTGTAGTGTGAATTATTACCGGTTAAGGGAGAATGGGGAGAGAAAGTTATATTAGGTTTTTATCGCCTGTTAATGATAGATGGTGGCAGCGAGTGAGTTTTGTGGGTGTTTGATGGTATTTGGGGTGCTGTTATGCTACTCTAACCTGTGTGCAAGGTGGGTGAGAGACTGAGTTAGTGACCCCTGATAGCCACACCTAAAGTCACCTGCGGTTGGAAGTACTGTATCCGTGACACCCCAAGGGGCAAATTCACTAAGATGCGAAGTTGCGTCAGGCGCAACTTCGCCGCACTTCGCCAGGCGTAATTTCGCCAGGGCTCCGCAAATTCACTAAAATCCGAAGTTGCGCACAGGGGTAGCGTAAGGTTGCGGAGTTGCGCTAGCGTTGATTTGCTATATAAAGCGAAGTTACACTAGCGAAGGCTAATTTGCATACGGCGCGAAATTCAAATTTCAATGGAGGAACACGTATCTGCACTACAAATGCCTAGAAAACCTTCAAATCAGCAAATAAAAATTTTATTTTGCCCTACACATGTGCCCACTGTCTAGGTAAGTTGCCATGAGTCAGGAAATGTAGGGGGGAGGAAGGGGAGCCCCAAAAATTTTTCGATCTTTTTCAGCCTATCAGCCATCATGTAGAAAACACGCCAGCGTTTTTTGGGACTTAGAAAAAAAATTGACTTTTTTTAAACAATCCCTATCTACTCTATTGCGCTTCGCCAGGTCTGAGGTGGCGAAGGAAGTCTAGCGTAAAAGGTAGCGTTCAGTACACTGCGCAAGTTAGTGAATTTGCGTAGTTTCGTCGCTAGCGAAAATCCGCCTGGTGTAAGGTTGCGAAGTAACACTAGCGAAACTACGCCAGCGTTCGTTAGTGAATTTGCGCAGTAGCGAAAATGCCAAACGCTAGCGAATTAACGCTAGCGTTCGGCGCTTCGCGGCTTAGTGAATTTGCCCCCAAGTCTCTGAGGTAACGCGATCAGAGGAAAGGAACAAGAAAGCCGAGAAGACTGGCTTCAAAAAGGCCGGGACACTTTTAGAGGGATTCCTTCTTTTCGAGAAATTTAGCAGAACAATCAATGCACTACACAGCTAGCAGCAGAAAAAAAAAATTGTGCTATAAACTGAAATATTCTATATACAAAAGTGGTTGTAACATTTTAGGGAAAATTAAAGGGGTACTTTCAAACCTTACCTTCCAGGCTCCTGTAGCTTAACATAATGTTCATCATTCCACACTTTATCCAAGGACATCTGCCCAAACTCCTCATGCACCATTAAGGCTACACTCTCTTCATTGCTGCTGCCAGCTTCACGAGACATCTTAGATAGTTTCCTAACAAAGGGGAACAGAGAAAACCTTAAGCTTATTCTGATAAATAAATTAGAATAGTTACTGGAAAGGGGAGTGAAAATCTATCCATTATTTTCTCCCAAAAGGAGAAAGTACCAAAATGTATGGTCTAGATGACTGAGGTTACAGATATTTAACCTGCAACATTTTTTCCACTGCAGGGTTTAAGGAGCTTGGCATGGCTCCAATTCACAATGAAACATCTGTTAAAATCCAAAATTGTTATCAACCCACATTCATAGTGCAACACAGAGTTACAATTACTGCAATGCCCTGCTTAACTCACAACTGTAGAGACTGTTGCAAGCAAATGCATTCTGTTAGATGGAAAATGAAATGAACCACATACTCAATTTTATTCTCTGGAAGTAGATTCTCTATCTTGACTTTTAAGATGGGTGCCAGATCACTCCAATGGAGCACACTGGGAATTTCTGCTTCCATATTAGTTTCATCCTCATTATTAGGAGGTATTGGGTTACAGTCATTTACAGCAGAGCATGCCACCGTTTCTGAGTTCTTGGATTGCAGAGAAGAATTGCGCCCTCTGTGAGTTAAATAGCCAATAAGAAATCCTACGGAGTTAAAATATATATATATTAACACATTATTCTGAAGATGGTAAAACAAGGGAAAAAAAAAACAAAACAAAGAAATACACAAATACTGACCAAGCAAGATTAAGAAAGACCCAAAAAGAATTTTCATGCAGATCCTTTTACAGTTATTTTTTGGCCTCTGCTTCACAACAGGCTCTCCCAAGGTTGTGTCTCCACACTCTTCATCGTCAGCAAGCTTAATTTCTACTTGACTAGCATCTCCATCATTCTGCTGCGTAAGGCTGAAGCGGGTGTAGGAAAGAGGGTATCTGCCAATCTGAGACACACAAGTTATTAAGCATATTTAGTCTCTTACTGCCTAATTATAAAGGCAAGTTTATGAGTAAGTGTAGGGGGGGTATTGAAATAAATCCTGCAAAGGAAAGCAGTATGTTTTTTTAATTCACTAAATAAGCTTCCTCCACTAAACATACTTGCTTCGACTTGCCAAGCCGTATCTTTTGAATTTAACATTTCTCAAGATATGGGAGTAGCCTTGTTTTGCAAGTAAAAACTTGTTTTCAGACTTCATAATCATGCAGTGTATAGTCCCTTTAAATGGTGTTATTGTTTGAACAGTGTTGATCGAATGGTTGTGCAGGGTACAGACAGATGTGGGGTAAAAACTATGGATCTTTGTATGTAGTTGACTAAATTTCTTTTTTTATTTTATTTTAACTGCAGCACAATTACAGCATTATGAGTTAACCAGGTGCAAACCTATCATAAGTTGATTCAAGATCTCTCCCTAAAGGACCTTAAATCTGGGATTGCGAAGTATGTAGGAAATAAAGATATTTCTCTTCAAATCCCAATATAAATGGCCTTAAAGGTATTGTTCACCTTTGTGTTAACTTTTAGTATGATGTAGAAAGTTAAGAGACTGGAATAATAACTGGAGAGGGTGTGAATGGAAAGATGAGTAAGAAAAAAGTAGCAATAAAAATAAATATGTATTCTCTAGACCAGGGGTAAGCAACCCGCGGCTCCGGAGCATCATGCGGCTCTTCATCCTGCTTGCTGCGGCTCAGTCTTGCGGCTTTGCCTGTCATGTCGTCTATACAGTCCTCGCACCTGCTGGCAGCTTCTTGAGTGTGCGACTGCAGTAAGCTAACGGTTATCTTACCGTGGTCGCATACTCAAGAAGCCACCAGCAGGTGCGAGGACTGTATAGACGTCCCATGAGAGACAGGCAAGAGCGAGCCACATCAAGATGATTCATCATGGTCCTTACCGCAGTCACACACTCAAGACAAGAGAGAAGCCTCCAGAGTCCAGCTGCAGCAGGTGCGAGACGCATATTTTAACGACGTCTATGGCCCTCGCCTTTAAACAGATGCAGTAGCATTTAATAGGGCTATTCAGTGTTTAATTTATTTCAAAGTAGGCCTACACATACACACTGCACTTCTGTTTGTTGTATTCTGTTGTTGTAACAGTTAAAATTAAAAAAAGGTTAAAACTTTAAAAAGTTTATAAGCTGTGTTATGTTTTGCGGCTCCCGACTATTTTTCTTTCGTGGAATAGGGGGCAAAATGGCTCTTTTGATAGTAAAGGTTGCTGACCACTGCTCTAGACAAATAATGAATTGAAAAGTTGCTTAGAATTAGCCAGTCCATAACATACTAAAAGTTAAGTTAAAGTGAACCATCCATTTATGCCTGACCCACCCCACCAAGGATGGAGGACCAACAGCTTAAACATTGCTGGTTTTAAATGACCACTGACAATGGTCAGTGAATGAAACTGACAATTTTCTTTTCAAAATTTTAATCTACATTAAAAGTTACCTATAGGTCATGTTGATCGCTGATAACTCTGTTTTGTAAGTAATTGTCACTTGAAGTTCCTAAACCTGACATGACTGTCCCTTCTTAACCCGTCAGGTAGAGTTTCTAATGCCAACGGACTCCTGCTGCACAAATATGGCAGCCCTCTTATAGAGGAACAAGGTAGTTAGAAAGGTAATGTAAAAGCATCAGGCAAATACTTATTGCAAAATTATAGATAGCATTCAAAGACAATGTTATGATTAATAAAAAAGGTTATTTTCTGATGTCAGTATCTCTTCAATAAAAACTTACGAAGTTTGTTACTGCTGATCTTGCCCGATCCATCTTGAACAAAGCCTAATTTAAGGAAGAAAATATATAATTTTTGAGAACTATATCAAAGTTCTGTGGACTTGACAGGTTTTCAGGCATTCATACAAATAAACAATGAGAGGATCAGAGGATCAGATGACCTTTTGTAGATGTTAAAATGATATGCATATCTCATCACATATACAATGATAGCAATACACAACAATGTGATTACCTAACAGCCACAAGATATCATTTCTAGTTTTGTTCTGAATAGAACTCTCAACATTAACCCACCAGCCCAAGCTGGGAGAAGAGAGAAGCAGATCAGCAGCTTTCACTATCTGCTCTTAAAAGTACTGCTTCTGCCTGAATTTTTATATATTTTTTTTAATAAATAAACCCCCAGTCGAATTTAGAGTATATTCAAATGTAATAGAGTTAACTCGCATAAATTCTAAATTCAACCTTTAATAAAAGTGCGGCTTTGTTTTTTCTGAAGTAGCCCCAAGTGCCTCGTGAGGAAGCTTAGGAATAACGAAGCACCACAACCAAGGCCTTGGATGAAGTTAGTTGCCCGCAGAAGGAGATTTATCATAGGTGATGAATCTCTTCCAATGCCATTGCTCTTACAGAGCAACTGTTTTTTGGTCCCTAGACTCCGTGCCCTCCCCTTCGAAAGTTGGAAAAAGGCAGAAAGAGAAGGCAAAATACAAACAAAAATAGGCTAAAATGCGCCATTATAGAACATACTAACACAAAAGGTTAAAGCAAATTAAGCCTTCCCCCCCACCCCAAAAAAAAAAAATACAATAATAACTTTCTCAAGCTAAACTGTGACGCTGAGTTGTGTCAATGACAAGGAAACACTGGCACTCGAGGCATTAAATTGCAGGGTTACCCCTTGCTGTTTATTAGTGTGGAAGTGCAAAGTTTTGTAGGAAAATTCAACATAGGACTGCATGTTAAATTTAACAATTTATCTTCTCCAGGTATGACTAAATGAACCTTTACTCCCTCGTGTAATTTAACAATTCCCTGCACCTTCCAAGAGCAGCAAGTGGTTCACTAGAGTTATAGGACTGTGTATAAACATGTCACTATATTTCTTGTATGTACATATTACGTTACAGCCCAATTGGCTGCAGCTTAGCGAAGTACAAGTTCCAAGTAAGGTGACCTTCAGCAGTCTAAAGTAAATAGGCCTATAACCTCGTGACAGCTACAGAACGCATGTGGCTTTGTTTCTTACTGTTATAGTGACACAAAGTAGTTATGTGCGGCACTGTTACCGGTTCCATGGATACACAAGTACTGTATGAAACTGTGGAACTGCTTTATGCCAGACACATCTAGGGTTGCCATCTGGAAGGAATTTTACCAGCCTGGCCAGTAAAAATGATGGTTGATCCCAATGTTATTAAAGGAAAAGGAAACACCCTGGGCGCAAAAATCCCCCCTCCCTCCTGGCCTACTTGTCCCCCCGGGCAAATGCCCCTAACTTGTTACTCAACCCTCTGCGCAGGTCCTGTCCACGGAGTTCACAGGCGCCATATTCTCCCGAGCGGTCTTTTTCCTGGATTAATCGGCATCTTCTGGCACATGCGCAGTAGGAGCATTTACCGGTATGGATCTACTGCGCATGCGACGAAAGTCACAAAGTGAAATCGAAAAACTTTGTGACTTTCGGCACATGCGCAGTAGATCCTTACCGGAAAATGCTCCTACTGCGCATGCACCAAAAACGCTGGTCAAAGCAGGAAGACGACCGCTCAGGAGAAGATGGCGCCTGTGAACTCCGTGGACAGGACCTGCGCAGAGGGGTGAGTAACAAGTAAGGGGCATTTGCCCATGGGGACAGGTAGCCCAGGGGGTTTCCTTCTCCTTGAACAGTGGGGAAAAAAAAAAGATAAACATATAGGAAGCCGGTATTTTTTTCCAGAAAAGGTGGCAACCCTAGACACAATCCCTCTAAAGCTGGCCATAGATGTTGAGATTTTTAAAAGATCAGATCCTGAGACCACGATCTTCTCAGAACGATCGTACGATCGTACGAATCTACCATCAACTAAAAAGACCAATTTACCAGGAAAACAAAGGGGAGCTGCCTGCTTGGCCCTGCAAACATAGAGAGATTGCACTGGGACCGACAAAGATTTTTTGACCTGGCCGATCAATTTCCCGACAGATGTCGGACGAAAAATCGTAAGATGTACGATCGTTCGAATACCACTAACCGCACGATAATTTCGAAGGATCGGTCGGGCTTCCCTAAAATCGGTCGTTCGGCAAGAAGAATCGTCGCGTCTATGGGGACCTTAAGCCTTATGGTCAGAATGGGAACAACTTGCTGGTTTAGGAACGCTTTTAAATGTAAGTTTCTTTCCATGGACAAGGAATGGGCAGATAAGCATTTAGTTTGGGATCAGGCAGGGAAGGTTTAGGGCAGCCATGTGCTCAGGCTCCACACACAATCACAGGAGACAGGCTGGAGGGAGCGGAGTGATATGTCACATCACACCCTTTATAAATGGTGGCCACATGCTGCACAGGGAAGAGCCTTTTGTCTGCACGATGACAGGCTAGTTAGTATAGACAGCATAGTCAGTTAGAAGGGCGCGTGTGGGACAGAGGGAAGGCCTAAGACACTTCATTCTCTCTATTCAAGTCGCTGTAGAAGTTGTCAGTGAAGAAGGGGAGGAGAGCAGCCGGCCAAGCAAATGAATGACAGAGCGGCCATGTGCTGCTACACAACGCGTGCCGGCAATGACGATGTTACGGATCTGGAGGGGGACTTCAGCGAGACCTGTACTTTGCCCGAGTGTCTGCTCGCGCCTGCGCTTACATGCAACACGCTGAAGAGTAACCCGTTTAGCAGTAAAAAGCCGCTATTGTCTCACACCGGTCTCACTCACCTTGTGCGCTCCAGTAAGACAAGTGGACAGAAATCACGCCCTGCCTTTCATTATACGGACTCGTCTGCTCACGTAGTCACAAACCCCTCCCTCCCTCTTTAAAGAAGCAGTAACACTATAAATACAGGCGGATGGCTCCTATTTCTATCTAGTCAGCCTGCAAATGTTTGTAGTCTGTGGAGAGCCAACAAAGTCTGTTTATTCTTCTTTGTATTCCTAAGAGCTGACCATCAGTTAGATGCTTCTGTATACACCTGGCTCCATTACCCAACGTCAGCTTACTTGGTTACTCCTATAGTGATGGTAGCTATACACGCTACAATGACGATCTTTCCTGGAAAAGATCTTTCCAAGAAATATCGTTTGTTTTAATACAAAGATTAAAGCTGGCCATAGATGCAAAGATCCGATCGTCCGACTTCTTCCCCATCTCCCGTCCTGCCACTAACCATTCAGATCAAATAAAGTAGTAAAAGAACAGATCAGCCGATGTTCTGCCCCTGACAGCAATCGTACGAAAGTTTATGTCCGACAAAATCTAGTGACCGTCTCCCTCTGAAAATCGTACGATCGACAATACATGCAGAGATATTATCGGCAGCCAACAGAAATCTTTTAACCTGGCCGATCGACCAAACGACCGATCTCCATGGGAAGAAGAATGTCGGGACTCTCCACACACGGCCCGAAAATCATACGAATCGAGGATTCATATGATCGGATTTTTGCATCTATGGCCAGCTTTACAGGTAGAAACAATAGAATTCTACCTGTATCTGACGATTCAGCACTAACAATGGCCGTAATGTAATTGTAATTGGTTTTAAAGTTTAAATGTAAATGCAACTGAAATCAGTTTGACATTGTATTACTGGTTCTATTTATTATTTTTTTATGTATATTTCTTACGATTACATTTTATTTCATTACATAGTTACATAGTTAAATTGGGTTGAAAACAGACCATCAAGTTCAACCCCTCCAAATGAAAACCCAGCATCCATACACACACCCCTCCCTACTTTCACATAAATTATATATACCCATACCTATACTAACTATAGAGTTTAGTATCACAGAAGCCTTTGATATTATGTCTGTCCAAGAAATCATCCAAGCCATTCTTAAAGGCATTAACAGAATCAGCCATCACAACATCACCCGGCAGTGCATTCCACAACCTCACTGTCCTCACTGTGAAGAACCCCCTACGTTGCTTCAAATTAAAGTTCTTTTCTTCTAGTCTGAAGGGGTGGCCTCTGGTACGATGATCCACTTTATGGGTAAAAAGGTCCCCTGCTATTCTTCTATAATGTCCTCTTATGTACTTGTAAAGTGTAATCATGTCTCCTCGCAAGAGCCTTTTTTTTCCAGAGAAAACAACCCCAACCTTGACAGTCTACCCTCATAATTTAAGACTTTCATCCCCCTAACCAGTTTAGTTGCACGTCTCTGCACTCTCTCCAGCTCATTTATATCCCTCTTAAGGACTGGAGTCCAAAACTGCACTGCATACTCCAGATGAGGCCTTACCAGGGACCTATAAAGAGGCATAATTATGTTTTCATCCCTTGAGTTAATGCCCTTTTTTATGCAAGACAGAACTTTATTTGCTTTAGTAGCCACAGAATGACACTGCCCAGAATAAGACAACTTGTTATCTACAAAAACCTCCAACACACTGCCATTTAGTGTGTAAATTGCATTTATATTATTCTTGCCAAAGTGCATAACCTTGCATTTATCAGCATTGAACCTCATTTACCAGTTTGCTGCCCAGTTTCCCAACTTAGACAAATCACTCTGCAAAGTGTCAGCATCCTGCATGGAACCTATAGTTCTGCACAATTTAGTATCATCTGCAAAAATAGAAACAGTACTTTCAATGCCCACCTCCAGGTCATTAATAAACAAGTTGAAAAGCAAAGGACCTAGTACAGAGCCCTGCGGTACTCCACTAACAACACTGGTCCAATTAGAAAATGTTCCATTTATCACCACTCTTTGCAGTCTATCTTTTAGCCAGTTCTCTATCCAGGTACAAATACTATTTTCCAGGCCAACATTCCTTAATTTAACCAGTAACCTTTTGTGTGGCACTGTATCAAATGCTTTAGCAAAGTCTTTAGCTAACCCAGAATAGAGGTCCCTGCTTACCTTCTCATAAAAAGAAATTAAGTTAGTCTGGCAAGATCTGTTATGCATAAAACCATGCCACACACTCATAGTATTATGATTTGCTATAAAGTCCAGTATCTTATCCTTTATTAACCCTTCGAAAAGCTTATAGTTTTGAGCAAACATAGGAGATAGCCAGGGAGTAGAAATTGATCGCTGCACAATGGATCGTCGCCTTGTCGCCGTTTCTGAATAGGAGTGCAAGCAGAGAATCAGTAAGTCATTTCTTAATAAAGACTTTGCGAATTTAAGGTTAAAACTGCCTTGGTGTTTTTTTCCCGTTATGTAGAAACTAATTTTTTTAATACATTTTTTTATGTTATGTTTTTTAAGTCCTTTAAGCTGCTGTGAGAAATGGTGGGGACCCATATGCCATCTGGCCACACCCCCCTAGATGCCAATCTCTGCTTCTGGGTTACCACCCACCCCCTATCACATCAGCCTAGGCCTTATGGATATTCTGAGCCCCTGACAGCGTTCTGGCCTTCCCCTCGCCGATAGTGGCCATATACCCAATAGCACCTGCCATGGTGATTTTTTATCCCCCAAATGGCTCACTAGAAAAAGGGTTTATGTATTTTTTTTAACACAGGACAGTTTTCCTCTGTGACAGGCTTGTTTTGCCACAAACCAAAACAACTGAAATTGCCGTGTGTATTTATGAAAGTAGTCAGGAAGACCACACTTCCACAATCATTTAACTTATAGCTGGTATTACTTCATATCCTGCTACCCCCCCATGCCTCCAACTTTCTGACATTTATATTGCCAAATGTTCTACTTAAAAATTGTCAAAATGTGTATACACATTACTTATGGCAAATTTATAAGTTGCTTTGAAAGGCAATATTATAATAGATGCAAAAAAGAGTTTAATTTTTGGTGTCAGTATTTCTTTAAGGTATGAAGATCCATATTATGGAAAACCACAGGTCCCTAGCATTCTGGATAACAGGTCCCATACCTGTAATAACTGCTTAATCTGTAATCAGATTGATTTGGAAATATTCAGCATTCTTTAACTATTATACACAATGTCCCATGTATGATCTGTGTAAGAGTCTATAATGTCGGGATCCTGTAAAATGTTTTGGAAGGGCCTGGCGCGCAAACCAGCCAAGTTCCTTCTCCACATACCTCCTTGCGAGTGCTCACGAGTGATAAAAGTGCCTGCAGAGGGGGAATTTTGTGCAGCAAACCCCGTAGGAGAATATTGTGTGAGGAAACAACAAAATATACACCCGGAAGGAATACTGAACTAAACTTACAAGGCAGGACATTTTCGATAAACAATTAACTAAAAGTTACGCTACCAATTATCTAAAACACAAACTTGAATTAAAATTATAGTCATCCCCATTCGACTAGGCTGGCCGGACAGAGTGGAAAAAAACCCAGTGGGCCTGGCCTTTATGGGCCCCACTGACCCAGATCCACTCCCAGTTGATAATGCAGACACTCCCCTGCTTTCGCAGTCATTAAAGGGATTCTGTCATGATTTTTACGATGTAGTTTTTATATCTAAATTACACTGTTTACACTGCAAAAAATTGGTGGGTAGGCAGCCATCTCCGGTAATTTTGCCTGGTCATGTGCTTTCAGAAAGAGCCAGTGCTGCACTATGGAACTGCTTTCTGGCAGGCTGTTGTTCCTCCTACTCAATGTAACTGAATGAGTGGCAGTGGGACCTGGATTTTACCATTGAGTGCTGTTCTTAGATCTACCAGGGAGCTGTTATCTTGTGTCAGGGAGCTGGTAACTTCCCATTGTTCTGCTGATGAGCTTCTAGGGGGGGGAGAGGGTGATATCACTCCAGCTTGCAGTACAGCAGTAAAGAGTGACTGAAGTTTATCAGAGCACAAGTAACATGACTGCGGCAGCTGGGAAACTGTCAATATATTAGCCCCATGTCAGATTTCAAAATTAAATATAAAAAATCTGTTTGCTATTTAGAGAAATGGTTTTCATATGATATATATCAGTAACTTTGTTATAAGGAAAGGGGCTGGCAAATGATGGGCCACTAAAGGGGGTTCAATCCACAAAGATCATTAAACTTCTCCTCTATAGTTTTCATTACTTGCTGATGTGCTTTATGTTTTGTGTAGTACACCTCTTTTTGTGTATAATATCTGGAGTTCTCTCCAGCTTCAAATCTAAAATGTTGTTGTGGATCTCTCACAATGGCAGAAAGTAAGTTAACTCTATTTCCTTTAAAATTCTGCAGATATTTTGAGATTAAATAACAGAACAGTTGAAGAAGGCCACACAATTCTGGTTGATGCTCTCATCTGCAGCTCCATGTAGCTGCACAGATAGACACAATATTATACTGAATATGCCTGCTGCGTTTTTCTGGCTGATCTCTGCTCCGTGTATCTGCACTCAGGTCAATACCTTCCAACTGTCCTGTTTTCTGTGGGACAATTCAGATTTCTACAGCTCAACCCGCAGTCCTAGATTTTTATTTAAAAGTCCCAAGTTTTTCTTTGATCTCCTGTACTGATGCTAGAAAAAGATACTAAGTTTCTGAAACTTAATTAAATAAGAGGCTTTTTGGCAGAGAGCCAAGAACACTGAGCACCTGCACTTAGATACATTTGTAACAATTTAAGATAAGCAAAGATACAATTGTAACTATTAAGATAAACAAGTGGCCCTAAAACATGGCCCTAAAACTCCCAGAAATGTGTTCAAACTTTCATAACCTGCCAAATTTTGTAAAACTGACATGGTATCTACGGGGGGGTTCATAAAATGAGCGTTTTATCAACGAATTTAGCTGCACTACTCAAGTGGGGTTTCCTTAAAGATTGGTCATGTAGAAAAGCAAAAGCCCCTTAAGCTGGCCATAGATGCAACGATCCGATCGTACGAATCATCGTACGATCGGACTTTCCCATCTCCCGACCCGCCACTAACCATTCAGATCAAAGTCTTACCAGTCAGATTAGTTAAAGAACAGATCAGCAATGTTCTGCCCCTGACAGCAATCGTACGATATCTATGTCCAACCAAAGCTAGTGACAGTCTCCCACTGAAAATCGTACGATCGGCAATACACGCAGAGATATTATCGACAGCCGACAGAAATTTTCTAACCTGTCCGATCGACCAAACGACCGATCTCCACCGGACGAAAAATGTCGGGACTCTCCACACACGGTCCGAAAATCGTATGAATCCTCGATTCGTACGATCAGATCTTTGCTTCTATGGCCAGCTTTAGTGTGACTTTGGCCTTATGATCTGAAGACAACTTCAGGAGCAGCTCTGATTCCATCATCAACAAAGGTTGAAAGTGGTACAATCCTTTAACAGGCTGAAGTCCAGATGAACACAATACCCTAGTCTCTTGTTTCACTGCCTCTAGTTTAGCATAAACATCTCTTAACTTCCAGGCTGCAGGAAGCTTGGGTGCACTTTATTAGTACTAATGACAGGAGCGTGTCAGTATCAGTTTAAGTAACATAAAACCTATACACAAACGCTGTAAAGTTGGGCACACCCAAGGTTCTACACATGTGGGCAGAGAGTTCAGTTACCTGAGGGTAAGGTGTGTGTTATTGTCTTGTTGTCAAACTAATTATTTCACACATATCTTCTATACACAACTTTATTTGCTGTTGTATATATGTATATTTTTATTTGTATAGCGCTCCTTGAGGGCAAAGCACTGTACAGCAAAACAATAAAATAGTAGAACAAACAGGGGGTCATTGCAATAATAAGTTACAATACGTACAAAAATACAATACACATAAATATAAAGTATAGTTACAATTCATATTAAGTGCTTGTTGTCAATGAGATAAAAGGATAGAGGTCCCTGCCCCATAGAGCTTACTGTCTAAATGGAAGGGTAACGTACAAACACAGATCAGAGGGCACCATCTTCCAGGTCTTCGGTCTTTTTCTGTAAGGAAACCCCTGTATTTGGCGCATGAGCAGTTGGAGCAGTCCGTTATTCATACAAACTGTGCATGCACTGAAAAGTTTAGTGAATTGCCGAAGGGAAAGGAAGAAGATCGAAGACCCGGAAGATGGCACCCATGAGCTCCACTGCGCTACTCTGCATAAATAAGCGAGTGTGCTGTCTAGGGACACTTTCTGCACTATGAGGGTAGGAAGCAGGGAGGTGGGACTATCTAGGGTAGTAGATGGGGCTTTTCTTATTGAGGAGGTTTAGTTCTCCTTTAAGAACAAGCTTTTATGTTTTTGAATCACACATTTAGATGTATTGCAAAGCAGTGTCACAAAATTAGCAGATGATGGAAAACTGGACATAAACTTCTACAAAATATAAAAACAGGAAGGAATTTAACCTGTTGCAAAAGAGCTGGAGGAGGATTCTGTTTAAAGCATGTATAGCAAGTTATTAGACAAAGTTCTGTCTCTTGCTTCAACACTTCTTCTTCACTTCTTACTTTAGTTAGAGTTGTAGTATTTCTGGGCAGGTGATCTCTGAGGCAGCCCAGAGTATATCATAAAATGGGGGCTCAAGGGAAAAGATGTAAAAGGGCAATATGTTTTTAAATACATATTCCAGTTTGGTAAGATTCTTTAATCTGCCACCACTGGCGTAACTGTAGAGGTAGCAGACCCCCATGGTCACGGGGGGGGCCGGGGAAAATGGGGCCCGGACCGCAGGGTCTGTTTCCACTATAGTATTGAAATCTCCATTCTGCCACGATTGATGGGGATGCAGGTCTCTACTCCTTATTTTGGAGTGTAGAAACCTGCAGAAATTCAGAGAAATGCAGGGCACTTTGCAGAGTGCTTCTATTTGCACTTCATAGCTTGCCCTGCACTTAGTAAATTACCTCTACTTTCCCCAGCGTGCCTTGGGTTAGAAAAACACTGGAATCGGTATGGATGTGCTCACACACAAGCAGTGTCGGACCGGCCCACCGGGATACCAGGAAAAGTCCCGGTGGGCCCAGGTGTCAGTTGGCCCTCATGCTGCTAAAGATTTGGCCTATTTCATGGTCATTCTCTATTTCTATGAGAACCAAGAGGCTAAATAGATGGAAAAATAGATTATAGTATAGTAAAGAAAAGAGACTAGGAGAATAGAGGTTGAGTGAGGAGAGGAAGAATAATAGTACTAAGAGTGGGCCCTTGGTCTAAGATTAATTGGTGGGCCCCTGGTCAAAGGTTTTTGGGTGGGCCCCTGGTGTCCCAGTCCGACACTGCACACAAGGTACAAGTTTATTGTGTATTTTTGCTATCCAGTTCTGTGATCTATTCTCTCTAGCCATCAGTTTTGTGTAGTCTGCAAACACATTTGCAGAAAAAGGTTTATAAGAACAGCTCTACAAATGAGGAAGATGTTTGTTATCTTTAGTCTGCATCATCACTAAGGGGGGGATATTATATATGTGAATACTTTATGTATGATCTTTGCTAGGCTGTAAATAATGGAGCAGTTGTGTTAATATATGGTACCACCCTGGAATTTAGCAAGTGTGGGCTGTTTAATGATTAATGGTTGTTTGTACAAATTATATCACTTAGTTTTGGCACAGCAAAGGGAAAATGGTGTCTAGCCAAGGTGCATTTATGCTGTGAAGCGATCTCTGGAATTTTTGGAAGAGGACTGTCATTTATCCTTAGTGCCAAATCAATAATTCCTAAACAGTGCACTGTACATAATCAACTTATTGTTTCTGGGAAAAGATTTATATTGTGACCATAAATAAAATAGACTATAATTAAGAGTACTATGATCTTACCATTTATAATTATGAATAAGATTATAAGATTTATTTCAGCAGCTTAGACTCTGTTTTTTGTTCATAAAGAATTGTATCCTTTATTTGCAGAAAAGTTAAAATAGGACAGCAGCCATATACACTTGGTAAAAAAAAATGGCAAGGGATCAGCAGAACTATGCCACTAAAATAAGAACCTCAAAAAAGTACCTTCCAGTATCAACCCTCCGGGATGCCACATACACACATAATGCAATGCTTTGTGATGCAGGCTACTCAGTGGGCACATTAATTCACACCCCACCTGGTGTAGGGGGGAACATTTCTTATCCCTTCGTAAAGAGGAGTCATGTCATTGGTTTATCGATAGGCAGTGTCTGCCACCTTCCCAGACCTTTGCTTACCTTGCAGATCTGTTTATGTGTGTCCCCTGCCTCTACCACTGCACCGTTATCTCTCTGTTTACTCCTTAATAAGGTAACTGCTGTTTGACTTCATTTAGAAAAAGTTTTGGTTTACAATATATACGGTTGTCATCAAACCATTAAGATGTATTCAGAAGATTAGTCCTGTTAAAACTCTCAGATTAAAGTATTAGATCTTCTTACAATCTTAAGGTGGCCATAAACTCCAAGATCCGCTCGTTTGGCGACATCGCCAAACGAGCGTATCTTTCCCCGATATGCCACTAAACAGCATGGCTATATCGGGGGTAATTCTAACATTTGGCCGTATGGCCGAACGATCGAATTACGATGCGCCAAGCGGCTCCGACGGGTTGGTCGGGTAAAAATCCAACCTTCCCATTAAGGTGGCCATACACGGGCAGATAAAGCTGCCGATATCGGTCGTTTGGACCGATTTGACAGCTTATCTGCCCGTGTATGGGGGCTTCCGACGGGTCTTCCCGATCGGTATCTGGCCACGATATCGATCGGGAAGGTTGGATTTTTACCCGACCGACCCGTCGAAGCCGCTTAGCGCATCGTAATTCGATCGTTCAGCCATACGGCCGAACGTTCTAATTACCCCCGATATAGCCATGTAGTTTAGTGGCATATCGGGGAAAGATCCGCTCGTTTGGCGATGTCTATGGCCACCTTAACTTGCAATAACACCCAATGGGGGGTTCGGAATAAACAAAGCAGTGTCCATATACATACAGACCTCCCAGTACATTACTGGAATTCAGTTTTTTAAAATTTCACAGTTGGCATATGTGTTGACAATGGAATCAGTGAAGCCACTGAAGTGTTTTCCAGGACTTCCCTTTGCTGATATTTGAAGAGTTTGCTATGACATCAAGGCTGGCTTCACAAGCTAGTGCTTATTTTTGATGTTGACACACCTGTAATTATTCCATCTGTAAAGTTTATTTATTATAAACCAGTTAAAGCAGATGTGAATTTTGCTAGTTCAACCATCAGCTCATATAAAGATGATGATGATGATGATAGAACATGAGGAGGCTGCAGCCTTATGGGTGGAGCTTTTCACTAATGGTAAAGTGTCCAGCAAATTAATTGCAGAAGTATGTTATACAGGGCTGCTTCTGCCATGAGGCAAGGTGACAACCTATGATTAAGCGCCTGTAGGTGCGAAACGCGTAGGGCGGAGTATCGATTGGTCTGTATGCCTACTTTTTTAATATTTATGATGAATAAAAAGTGATTTTTTAACTTTGAGAATTGACTGGAAATATATCTTTGAATTTTTGAATTGAGTGCCCTTTGGAGTTGGGGGCTATATTCCAGCACTTGGCCCTTTTCACAGGCCTATTTAGACTGCAGCAGTTGAGTAGTAAAGTTTTTTTGAAGGTGACAACCTTGCCTCAAGCAGCCAGTTACAAGGGGTGGCAAAAAGCTGCCTCTTTAAGAGCCAAATTCGCGGGTTTTAATGCTAATTTTTAAGTGCAGAGCGGGAGAGGGGTGCAGCAGTCCCCGGATTGCCCCTGATGCTATAAACCCCCTAATGTAAATGAAGAGGAGAAGGCTAAGCTCCTGATGCAAATAGATAAGATGCTAGTTTGGGGAATGTAATGATAATGGATGATTTTAATTACCCAGATATTGACTGGAGCAACAATACTGCCAGGACAGTTAATGGGAACAAGTTTATAAACTTGTTGCAGGACAATGATATGGTACAGGTTGTTGAAGAGCCAACCAGAAACCATGTTCAACTACTGTAGATCTAGTTATATCGAATGACCCAGAACGTATATCAAATGTTCAAGTGTTTGAGTAATAGCGACCATAATGTAATCTCATTAAGTGTATGGTGCAACAAACAAATATACACAGGGGCAACAAAAACTCTGAATTTCAGAAAAGCAAATTTTAGCTTCTTAAGGGCTGCCCTTCAGAACATAGATTGGGGCATTGTGTTTTCTACTAAAAACACAGAAATGGTTGTTATTTAAAATTGTATTATATTGTTACTGTTCTCAATTTATTCACTTAAGAATGTAGGAGCACTAAGAACCATCCTTTGTGGCCTAATATAGAAGTCAAGAAGTTAATAGAAAAGAGGAGAAAGGTATTTAAAACTACTAAAGTCTATGGGGACAGAAGTTGCATTTAATGAACATAAAAACTATAATAACCCCCAAAAATGTTTTAACCATATAGATAGTAAAAAGATGCAGGTTGAGAGTGTGGCTCCTTTAAATAATGGTATCAGCATGGTTGTCGCCAATACTGAAAAGGCAAATGTGCTAAATATCTTTTTTTTCTCAAGTGTATACAATAGAGGAGTCCGAGTTTCAAGACTCACCTCAAAGTTGCACTGTTGGTTCACCTCAAACTAGTCACAATGCAGTCAATTCTAGCCAATCCACAGTTTCTACCTGGAATGTCTCTTTCCTTTCAAGGGCATTGGGGTTCAAAAAATCTTATTTGGATATATGATTTTATCAACCCACTAGAGAATAAAATATGTACTTTTGGAGAGCTTCAAGAGAAACACCAAATTCCCCAGAGTTGGTATTATGAATTTTTTCAAACTGTGCATTTCATTAAATGTATATTCAGGGGACGCCCCCCGTCAGGTCTACTAACGCCCTTTGAATAGAAACGCCTAGGTGGTTTCCCCCAGAAAGCGCTAATTTCGATCATCTATTTCATTTTAAATACAGAAACAGGGGAACCATTCTCTAAGCATAAGTACATGCTACAATGGGAGAGAGAGCTTTCAACCGCCTTCAACTTTGAACAATGGAAAGATATTTGGGATAACACTCTGAGAAGTGTTACCTGTGTGAGACACAAGGAAAGTATTTATAAGGCAATATTTTATTGGTATTATACCCCAATAAAGCTCAGTAGAATATATCCAGCTACTTTAGCAATGTGCTGGAGGGCATGTGGACAGGAGTGCTCTCTCTTACATATCATGTGGTACTGTCCAAAACTGTCCGAATTTTGGAAAGACATTAGGGTTATGATCACTAAGATCTTTTTCTGTGAAATACCCATTCACGCTTCTAATGCGCTACTAGGCTGACCCCATGTAGATATTTCTTACCCAGAACAGAAACTCCTACATTTTATTTATACGGCAGCCAGACTGTCAATCACATATTATTGGAAAGCACCCCAAGCTCCAACAATTGGTGCAACCGTCTCCCGTATTCAGGATATGAAACTAATGGAAGAGATGATGGCCAAGCATAAAGGGTCTATACCTAAACATGAGACAGTATGGTCAAAATGGGACTACTTTGTGTCTCAGAATACTATATCAGGATCGGGGAAATAACCCCAGTTGAAATGATAACCTCTACATGTTACCTCATTGTTATTTTCGTTTCTTACTCTTTTATGCCATACAAAGAATGCACAATTTTACCTGTACAAGCTTGTATAATTGCATTATAGAAATACTTTGTAAAACAGTATCCATGACTTTATCTACTTGTTTCTTGAGAAATGTTGTTATGCTTGGAAATTTAAATGCTAAAACCAAATAAAACTTTAAGTTACAAAAAAAAGAGTTTTGGTTATTACATATGTGTTCTAAAGCACTCTAATGGAATGTCTCAAGTAACAATCTTGGATTTTTATATCTGCCATATTTTTTCCTTGCTACAAATGCACCATCAAATACACAGAATTACCTTCCATTTCCCTGTATGCAAATTGCTTGAAATCAGCACAGGTTCTTGTCATTTGATTCTTGTCAAATAACCACCAGCAGATCGTTGAGGGGACAATGAAGGAGGGGGGTTAGATTTGCTTTAAAAAAAAAAAATAATTGTAATTCTATGTTCTTGTCCTATGACTATTGCCCTTACTAATGAATAATTGAATGCCAATTTGTCATGTCTGGAGTGACCATTAACAGCCAGCACATTTCTTGTTGATGTAGGAATACAAAACCATAATAACCTTTTCTTGTTGATGTAGGAATACAAAACCATAAAATAATTTAATTATAAAGAGGGCTTAGATTGCTTGTGAAACATTCTACTTATTTAATATATTTACAGTTGAATACAAATGAAATAACTCATTATTATAAAGCTATGGATAAAAAGTATAAAACGTGTATTAGATACTTTTGGTGTTTTTGTATAGTAAATAAATAGAGATGGGCGAATTTATTTGCCAACGAAAATTTGCAGGCATCAAAAAAAATGGCGTCTGTTTTTTTGGACGCTGGCGCATTTTGCTGCCGAATGTGCGCGGGCGTCCAAAAAATGGACGCCGGCGCCGTTTCACAAATTTTTCGCCGTTTCCTGAATTTTGCGGGAAATTCGCAAAAACGCTGAAAAAAATTCAGCAAAATGCCCCAAATTCGCCCATCACTATAATAAGCATTCAAACAATTATTATTCTTTATTTGTATAGCTCATGTAACTATTCTGCAGAGCAGTACATAGATTGCCACATGCAATTGCAACTGTGTTTTAACATAAATCAATTCAATTGGTCTCAAAATAGGGAGTTGGGACTGGATCATTTCTGGCACTTGGCATTAAAATGACATTTCTGTGTTATTCTTTAGGAGCAACTGTGTGGTGTGTTATTGATGCAGCCCACAGTGGGAGCTCTAGAAAAACTGCTGGATCGAAGTTGCAGGCTTGCCCTGCGTCAGTAAGTGATCTTGCACACAATTCGTCTAAACAGACTAGACGAGAGCAATGGAGGAAATATGTGCAAGTTGGGCAGTGTATTTGGGAGCAAGTCTCTTAAATAAATGACCTGGGATGCAAAGTAGCAATGCTAAATATTGCACAATATCATACTTTTCATTATTATTATAAATATAAAATGTTCAGACTTAGTTGCACAATAAAGCCCTTAGCACAGTAAACCTTCAATGAGATAAAATTCCCAGTCAAAACTAACTCCCATGTGCAGCTTTTTCATATGAATGTGTGTCTGGTTTTGAATTTCTTTGCTAATCCTCCACTTGGGAGGCTGAGAGTGTAAAATTATTATTGCCTGCTATTATAATACAAATTATATCCTTAAAGCCTTATTCTCAAGACAATTCATTTCTTTTACTTCATGCCAAAAACTGCATTTTCTGAAAGATAAAAACTATAGTCAGGGGGTTGTTCTACTATTGTGTCATCTGCATTTGTAAATGTATTCATTTAAGTTTAATCTCAGAAGGATTCCAACTCGGGATGTGCATTATTGTCTGTTGATTGCGTAGTTAAGCTCCGTGAATAGCTGCTTATGTTGCATGGGGACACGTTTCTGTAGATGCTGCAGGGACAACATACCTTGAATGTTAAATTTTTTCTTTTGTATGTGTCTACAGATAGTATCGGTTGTCTTTATATTTATTTTTAATTGGTTTTCACCCACTAGCTTTAGTGAAAGAATTATTGTCTAACCCATAGCTTATCATCTCCCATAGCTTTCCTGTTCTATATGCTTTTGAGAAGATAGAACAAAGTGTTATCTGTCATATGTCCAAAGATTTGGGTTTTCTTGCAACTCAGACCAGACAGACCTGATAAAGAAATATGAGTAAATGATTTATACACAGAATGTGATGACTATATATTTTAGCTAATTAGCCAGAGCAGCAGTATGAAACCATCGTTATTGGCACTCCCTACAGAGCTCTAGGATGAAGATGAACTAAGTAAAGCCGGCCATAGATGCAAAGATCCGATTGTACGAATCATCGTACGATCGGACTTTCCCATATCCCGACCCGCCACTAACCATTCAGATCAAAGTCTTACCAGTCACATTAGTTAAAGAACAGATCAGCAATGTTCTGCCCCTGACAGCAATCGTACGATATCTATGTCCAACCAAAGCTAGTGACAGTCTCCCACTGAAAATCGTACGATCGGCAATACACGCAGAGATATTATCGGCAGCCGACAGAAATTTTCTAACCTGGTCGATCGACCAAATGACCGATCTTCGCCGGACGAAACATGTCGGGACTCTCCACACATGGTTCGAAAATCGTACGAATCCTCGATTCGTACGATCAGATCTTTGCGTCTATGGCTAGCTTTAGAACATGTATTTGTGTTCTCGTCAGTTTCTTATGCAAGACTGTAGCTACCGGTAATTATTTTAACAATTTGTTATGTATTATTAAAGGAAAAACCAGCCCCTTGCACTTCTGTATAGTTGGGCTTCCTACCACTGCCTTTGTCCCACCTCCTGCCATGAAAAAACAAATATTCTTTCATTAAAGGATAAATAAACCCCCTTACCAAAAAGCCACCCTTAACTATCTGCCCCTCTCCCTCACCGCACTGTGCTTTAGTCAAAAAACAACTCCTTAAAAAAATCTGGCCCTGAAATGCAGAGCAGCACAGCGGAGCTCCCGGGCACCATATTCTGCCCCTTCGTATTAGTTTGAGGTTGAATGCTCAGTCACAAAGCCTTTGGGAGCATGTGCAGTTAGGCCAAGTCAGGAATCGGTTTCAAATCGACATTGAGACATGAAAGAATACGAACCAGTGGAAGATGGTGCCCGGGAGCTCTGCTGCGCTGCTCTGCATTTTAGGGTCAGATATTTTTTAAGGGAGTGTTTTTGACTAATGCACAGTGCGGAGAGGGAGAGAAAGGGGGCAATGGCAGGCTGTTTAGGGGGCTTTTGGTATGGGGGTTTAGTATATTGATACTTGCTGCTTACATGCTCAGTTTATATGCCATTTATAACAGTGGCCAACATGCAACAGCATTTCACACAGCACTATAAAGGTATGGTATATACAGTATAATTGTGAGGCTTAAGAAAGCTTGTGTCTGTCAACTGCCCTTGACTCTATTTTTGTATACAGGTAACATAACAAAAATCAAGGTCCTTTGTCCGTGCTGTAAACAACAGTGTGGTATAGATAATGTGGAATGTATTACGCTGGGTATAGTTATAAATTACATAATCGATACTATATTGAGACATGATGCATGGGTATGAAAGCAATACCAAATTTAAAGGAACAGTTAAAAAATAAAAGTTTTTTAAAGTAATGAAAATATAATGCAGTGTGGCCCTGCACTGGTAAAACTGGTGTGTTTGCTTCAGAAACACTACTATTGTTTATATAGATAAGCTGCTGTGTAGCAACGGGGGCAGCCATTCAAAGTAGAAAAGGCTCAGGTTACACAGCAGATAGCAAATAAGCTCTGCCTGTCTAATGGTGTTATCTGTTATCCATTAGTTAACCTGTGCCATATAGCCGTTTTTCAATTTACACCATTGCTCCATAGCAGTTTGTTTATATGAACTATAGTTGTGTTTCTGAAGAAAACAGTTCAGTTTTACCAGTGCAGGGCAACACTACATGATATTTCCATTACTTTAAAACAATTTTTTGGTGTTAATGTTGAATTGTTCCTTTAAGCCTGGTGTGGCCCTAGGCCACTCACACACTAAAACCTCCCCCGCACACACACAACGATTCACTAGCACGATCCCCAGCATGCAGACACCCCAACCCACTCTCACAGCCCCATGAGCTTACATCTGCCCTCACCTATTCCCTTACCCTCACCTATTCCCTGCTGCTACTGCAGTTTCCCCAATTACTCAGAGCCCCAGTCAAATGGCCAGTTCAAATGTGCTCCATGCTGCCAGAGATCCTTATCACCCTAGGCCCAGGCCTTTGTGGCTTGCCCACAAATGCGGGCCTGTATGGAAGTCACCTTAGTATGCCATAAAGTGGAAGTCCTTATATATTGTAGTTGCAAAGTAGACGCAACTTCAGAGTGGGGTTTGCTGCACCAGAGCATGCATACAAAACAGGGCTTGCATTCAATTTACAGGACATAAGTCTTGTGCCTACTGACATAATCAGCCATGGTAACCTCCCTGCTATCGAGGGCCAGCATATTCTCTTGTAGCTTACATAGACACTTGGTTAATTATGTATCAAGTAATACTGATGTAGAGTAGTGTGACAGGAGTTGGCTGTTGCGTAGGGTTTAAACTTAGGACAAATCTCCACTATCCCTCAATAGATTGACTGACTTGTTAGCACATTAATTGAAATAATTCTATGAATACTAATTACAGAGTATCATCAACTGTTTATATAAGCATTTATTTAATTATTTGTGCTATCACATGATATTTCCAGCAGTGAAATGGCTAGTACTACTTAAAGTACTTCTGATTGTTCTGCATGCCCTGTGTATAAAGCAAGGGGAAATTACACATTAATATGTTTTTTGGACATATTCCAAACAACACTCCTTTCAAGTTTGTTTGAAATATGTCACAAAAAAGCCCTTTAGGTTATATAATAGTGTTACTAATGCTAGGGCAAGTGGAATTTTCTACTATAGGAAGGTATTGTTTGAGGAGAAAGCCAAAGCTCCCACCAGTCCTTAGCAATGTTAAAGGCACGGACATCCGCAAATAGGGGCAAGGGAGGGCACTTGCCCCCCCCTGGAGTCTCTGACCTGAACTGAAGCTGTTTCAAGCCACTGCCTGTAGATGATCTCAGTGTCTGAAGCTGGTCATAGACGCAAAGATCCGATCATGTGAATCCTCGATTGGTATGATTTTCTGACCGTGTGGAGAGTCCCGACATTTTTCGTCCCATGGAGATCAGTCGTTTGGACGATTGACCAGGTTAAAAGATTTCTGTCGGCTGCTGATAATATCTCTGCATGTATTGCCGATCTGATGATTTTCAGAGGGAGACTGTCACCAGCTTTGTCGAACATAAACTTTCGTACGATTGCTGTCAGGGCAGAACATCGGCTGATCTGTTCTTTTACAAATTTTTTTAAACTGAAGGTTAGTGGCAGGTCAGGAGATGGGGAAGTCCAATTGTTCGAGGATTCGAATGATTGGATCTTTGCGTCTATGGCCAGTTTCAGTCCCGGTACAACTGAACACTGATTGGGTAGGCTAGAGGGATTGACCCAGCAGTATAGCCAATCACTGTGCAACTGTACATGATTGGATAGACTGGAAGGATTCACTGTGCATCCTAGCCAATCCCTGTGCGGCTGAACCGGGACTTAGACTGAGGGGAAGATGAGCAGTTTGTGCAGGCAGCAGCAGGCTTGGAATAAGGTAATAGCACTAAAGTTTATTGTCAGTGAAAGCTCCAGATTTGTCCTAATCTTCTGTTTTGTTTTGGCACTGTGTATCTATTAGTGATGTGTGGGTCATGATTTACCCGAACCTAACCCACCCTCCATTAGGTATTAGATTAGCACTGCACTGTATGTGCTTGTATGAAGTGCTATTTGACTATGAAACAAGTGATTGAGTTTATAGCTGTAATTAACCTTCCCAAACCAAAACATCACCCTCTGCCTGTGCCTGCACCACTACTAGAGCTCCCAGCACCACTAGTGTGTAAAGGATCAAATGAATGTCTTCTCTGAATAATGCAGGTTTTTTCTTTCACATGTGTGTCCAGTGGCTTAACTAGATGTTATTGGGCCCCACAGCAAATTAGTTCAAGGGCCTCCCAACATATCCAGAGATATTTTTTACCCTCTTTACCTTTTTTACCAATATATAGTGAATAAAGTACCCCCTCTTGTAAAATATAAGGATATTATAAGTTACCGAGGAGTTTCATGACCATATAAAAACACGAGGCCGAAGGCCGAGTGTTTTTATACAGGTCATGGAACTCCAAGGTAACTTCTAATATCCTCATATTTTGCTTTATTTATTATAATACACAAGTTTTGGTGAGTCATGTGACAGAAATGACATCAGAACTCACCGTTTATAACTGATGACATCAGAACTCACCGTTTATAAGGATATAATTTACAAGATATTCATGGCTTTTGTGTATTATATGTGTATATTGCTCATTAATTAGGTCCTCGTGGGGCCCCCTATACCTCCTGGGCCCTCCTGCAGCCACAGGGTCTCATATTTTGCTTTATTTATTATAATACACAAGTTTTGGTGAGTCATGTGACAGAAATGACATCAGAACTCACCGTTTATAACTGATGACATCAGAACTCACCGTTTATAAGGATATAATTTACAAGATATTCATGGCTTTTGTGTATTATATGTGTATATTGCTCATTAATTAGGTCCTCGTGGGGCCCCCTATACCTCCTGGGCCCTCCTGCAGCCACAGGGTCTGCTTCCTCTGTAGTTACGCCCCTGTGTGTCCATCTCATGCTAGTGATGTTTATTGGCTTCAACCCACTTACTGATGTCTCTGCAAAGAGAGGGCACTGTTCCAGCCTGGGTAAAAATACACAGATGGGTTTCTGCACAAATTCATGTTTTCAATCCAAAACCTTCTCTGTGTGTGTGTATGCACCCAGGCCAACACTGTTCCTGTCAATGAAGAGGCAAAAGTGAGTGGCTTCCAGCAGATCAGTTGTTTCTCACTAGTCTGAGACTGTTAGTGCAAGTGTGTGAGTCAATGCAAGTGTATATCTGGCTTTTTAAAATGTTAGCTCTCTTTCAAGTGTATAAACAATTCCATTCCTAGATTTGTGTCTTTGCCATGACTACTTGCCCGACCCTGAAAAATTTTCACTTCAAGTTCCGATAACCACTAATAATCTTCATCCTAAAAGTTGACTGCACCTCTGTTCCATTTCAGTACTTTGCTCTTATATGCATGTAAAGTAACGAATTCCTTATTTAAACCTTACATATGGCAATCCGTAAAAATCTGCTTCAATTAAAAAAATCTGCATTTGTCGAAGGAGATCAAATAAAGAAGAACATTATCCTTTGAAACATTTTCTACAAACCAGTTCTGGTCAAGTATGTCTTGGAGATTTACTGTAATTGAATCATTACAGAAATACATATGTTACACTCGAGAAACAAGATTCCCTTAGCTCTAATTGCTAGGATACCATGGCGGGGGAAAGACCTGGCCTCCTATTTGCTGTGTTTGATATCACTATCTTATACTCTATGCTTTAATTTTGTGCTTTAAGCAACACTAAATGAACTTATGTAGTGGGACCTACAATGAACAATATTCTGGTATAGATGTGCGAAGGCAGAATGGGCTTGTATTTTTTGCTTAGGATTTACTAGGGGCCATCTTTTATTATTTTCATGGTGTTTACTATAAATAATGACATATTAATATAATAATAAACATTATAAATAGGCATGGTTTTCTATGGCATGCCAGTGGCAATGTTTAAGATTTAAACGCCTTTTCCACATGTCTTTTCCCAATTTATTTTTACACTTTTGCAGATGTTTTTCAACATTTCCCAAGATCACTGTCATTATATGTTGCGAAACCAGTAAGTAATTACATGAATTCAGTAGCAGCCTGTTTTGTTATTAAGTCTTACAACCAACCAATTCTGACCTAGGGCTGTAATGTTGCTTTTGCCTTGATGTTGTGTGTCATTGTGACCCTGCTTGTATCATTATTGTATGAGCTGGACTTTAGTGTTATGTTTTCTCATAGAGATGAGAATAGACCCCATGTGAATTGTAAAGTGCAAATCACAATGACAGATTGTGCACGAGGTACAAACACCATTATTTTCTTGCTGTTTCCCTCACACTGACAGCATTAGACATTAACTCTAGTGATGGGCGAATTTGTCCTGTTTCACGCGAATTATGCAAAACTGGCAAAAAAATAGCAAAACAGCGTTTTTAACGCCTGCAACAATTCGGCGGCGTCAAAATGCGGCGTTTGTTTATCGGTGCTGGCATCAAAATTGGCGCCGGTGTCACGGCAAATTCACATATTTATTCACCAGCGGTGAAACGGGCAAATTCGGCGCGAATTTGTGCCTGCCGAATAAATTCGCCCATCACTAATTAACTCCCTTGCACACTTGTCTAAGTGATAATTGCAATTACATTTATGGTTTTATGAGGGTTTTTAGCTATGTTTAGCTATGACCTGGCAGATTCCTGAGGGAAATTAGGTCCTATGACCCTATAGCAATTTATATCATTAGGTGCACAGTAGTTCTTTACTTTTATAAATGCCAGTCTTTGCATTCTTCCATATGCTGAATGGGGGCTTGGAAATAAAAAAAACCTTGATATAAAGTTGCTTCTACAACATAAAGTTATTTTTATGAGCTGACATCAGGCAGAGATGGACATAAAACAAGCAAGAGTGACTTAGGAGAAGAAGACCATATACAACTATACAACAAGTGACGTAACAAGCGTGTGCCGAAATCACTGCACTGATGGGTTCAAAGAGGGCCGTTGCCTAGGCCAGAACTAGACCAGAATACAGCCCTGGTTCCTGTACTACCCTTACATAATTAGTAATACATGCACATTGGTGCATAGATGAAAGTTAGAAACATTTGTAGCCTCACATAAGAATATATTATATTTTGGCTGCCAGGGTCATTGACATTCATTTGAAAGCTGGATAAAGGCAAAAGATGGCAGCAAATGATTTATAAAAATTATAATTAAAAAAAGTTGAAGAGGAATTGAAAAATTGCTAACAAAATGGCATAATGTACTAAAGATTATTTAAAATGTAAAAGATTAATTAAAAGGTGAGTGACCCCTCTAATAAAGACATTTTCATTCAAATCGAAGAAGGTTGTGCAGCATTGCTTTGTGAGTATATTTATTCTGTGGCTCAGAAGTGCTATTTTTGATGAAGCGTCCAATAGGCGAAACACGTCAGGAGGGAGCGGCTGAACATAAGGTAGGCAGACTGGGGGGAGACACTGCATTGTGGTGTGTGATGTTAAAATATCATGTAAGGCTTCACAAATGTGTATTGTATTATGCTTAAATCTCACTAATAAATGTCTTAAGTGAGACACTGTGCATGCCTTTAATTTACAAGTAATATGTGGTATTGCAACCGTGCACAGTTCTCACTGAAAGACAGCATACACCCCTATATTACACTGTTTCTATCATGTGTGACACAAGCCTAAACAAGAAGGCATGTGCAGTGTAACAATCAGTTAAAAATCAGGATTTTAAATTACTACTAGGATATGTTGGTGGTCTTCCTGAATTTGTAATAAAAATGAATGTAGTGTGCAGGATAGAAAATTATCATTATGATCATTATAATTGACTAATATGTTTTATATAATTGATTAATTACATTATAATAAATGTATAATAATGTATAGAAATATAATAAAAAATATTATAATAAATTACTGACTGGTCTATGCTTTTTTTTTTTTTTGCAATAATACCTGTACATTTTTGTGAATGAACACTAGTGGGGAGCACTTCTGCAGATTCCTTAAGCATTAAGAGGGATATTACCTTCTAATACAGAATTCATGGTTTGAATTTGTAGTATCAGTGAAACATTCTCAGAAATTTAGCAGGCATATAATCCCTAGTTACTAAATTTGCAGCATGTAAAATTCTGTTATTTAAAAAATAGATTTACTGTATGTTTTGCACATGTGTAGCCCACCCGTGGGTATGCTATAAAGTATAGTTTGTAGTGTGTGAATATGAATATGTTTCTTCCCCAGTGCCAAGTAACCGTTGCTGCCCTAGCAATTCCCAGCAACTCCCGGTACCTTATACCTTGCCCCTGGTAGTAAAGAATCCAAACCACAGAGCTTTTTTCAGCAATGAACATGTTTATTAACGGTGGATAACATAATAAATGCATTTAACAGTCACTTCTTTGAGATTGATTCAATTTCTGATATTATTTACCAAAAGATAAATGAACATTGTGAAATACCACACTTCTGGTCGAGGACTTCCTCCTGGGAATGATTCTCTAACCTCTGGGATCCTTTATTTGAGGTCTTGTATCTTGGCACCCTATCTGGTTCTCAACTCACCCACTAAAGGTCCCGATACTAGCGGGTTGATACTGCGGGGTCCTAAGCACTCTGCTTCTCCTCATTGGAGCGAAAGACTGCTCACTATCTTCCCTAAACCTCCCTTTCACTTCTAGAGTGACTATAAACATAAACAGACTATCACTAGCTAAGCTTACCTATAATTTAACACAAACTGGAGACCTGGACCTGTATCCACCTCCCAGTGAGATGAGTTCCCAGGAAAGACACATAGCGCTCTACCCTTTTATATAAGAACTCACTGCCCCCTACTGGGCATTATTTAGGCCACTTTTAAATTACACTTAACCCCCAGGGAGAGGAAATCACTATCTGGGTGAACAAAGGACCCTCTAGGTCGTTTAAACAGCTAATGCTGAATTCACTGAATTCTCTACACATGCACAGGTATGGGATCTAATAAACTCATTATCCAGAAAGCTTTGAAATATGGAGAGGCTGTCTCCCGTAGACTCAATTTTATCGAAATAATCCAGATTTTTAAAAATAATTTTCTTTTTCTCTGTAATAATAAAAACAGTATCTTGTACTTGACCCAAACTAAGCTATGATTAATCCTCATTGGAAGCAAAATGGGTTTATTTAAAGTTAAATTATATTTTAGTAGACTTAAGGTATGAAGATCCAGAAAGATCCCTTTTCCATGAAAAACCCAGGTACTGTGGGTTCTGGATAACAGGTCCCATCTTTATTTTTAATTACAGTATTTGCCTAAAATCAAGTCCATTTTCTTTATCTTGAGCTGTCACTAAAGAACAGTTTTATGGGGCTGCAGCACATTTTCTTCCTTTGTGTTATAGACTGGCCAATAGGAGAAGGGTAGTGGTGATCTATAATTGATACGCCTATACTGAGCTACAGACATCCACATGGGACATCATTGTAAGTTTAATGCCAACTGCTTTCTTCCATAACGTCACTGAATGCCATATATAAGGCCAACGTGTCAGTATCATTTCCATTTTCACACACCCTTGTTACCTATTCCATGTAATTAATGGGAGTGTATTGCTGCATATACCTTAGTCAGGCTGAAAAGAAAGTAGGTCAAATATATGTTCAGTAATCTTTAATATACCAGAATACTGTATTAAAACATAACCAATAATACAGTTAGAAATGTAGTATTGGCCAATTTGTTTTGATTGCATAAAGTAATGGAGGGATGCCATATATGCATAGCACTAAAATAATTTTTATATTCCCTGCAATTCCCAGCAGTGTGTGTGCCCCTTTAAACACTTTTCCCTCCGGTTTTGTCCTGTGAGTTTCCTGGTGTTCAGATTAACCAGGATGAAAAAAACAGCAGTCAAGAGGGTTACTTCAAATCAAATTTATTGAACAAATGGCATTGAATCTTGGTCACAACAATCAGGCAATAAAATCTTCAGCAACATTCAATGCAGACAGTGGAAACCCCACACTTAGTAGTAAACTCAGATCAGTCTCTCTTAGGGTGGTACACATGAATCCTCCCCAGCACTAGGGATCCCACGGGGTATCTTGCTCCTTGGCACTTTCCCTGATCCTGAGCTCACCCACCCGTGTCCCTGTCTGGCAGCTTGATCACTGCAAGGGTAATAACCCCAACTACTCTCCCTGGTGGAGCCAGAAAGCTGCTCACTAAATACACTGCCTCTAACTTTCACCCCTAGAGCGACTATTTTCCAAACTTATGATGCTAAATAAACTTTCCCTAACCAGGACCTGTCACCTGCTCAGACCCAGTCCTGTACCCACTTCCCCACAAGGTGGGATCCAGGAAGGGAGCCGTGAGTACACATATGTTCTCCCACCTACTGGGCAACAATAACCTAGATCAAATTATCATGGACACTAGAAAGGAGACTGGGTAGATCAAAGGACCACTTAGGTGTCCAGATATATATGGGAAAACTGCCTGAGCAAAATCAATGAACCCTTATGGTCTCTACAAGAAGGCACATAATTGAAAAACTAAAATAAAAGAAAAAATAAAGACCAATTGAAAAGTTGCATAGAATTGTCCATTCTATAACATACTAAAAGTTAACTTACAGGTGAACTACCCATTTAAGCCCCAGTACATAAGAAAAGAATGAACCATTTTAAGGTGTCTAACTTGCTCAGTTCTTTGATAGTCTTTGAGAGTGATGGCAATGAATTCAAGACATGGGAAACCAGTAAAGAATACAGGAGCAAAAGCAGAAAAACATTGTTATGCTAGAAATCATACTACAAACTAATACAGAATTTGGAAATGTCCTTCAAGTAAGTATTCACTGTAATTTTTACTATTACCGAAATGGTTAAAATATGGCTGCTTAACAGCCATTACTCTTCACACTGTTTCAGGCTTGCCCTGTTTTTTCATCTGTTACTATTAAAGACTAATGACATCTACACTAGAATCAGTTGGTGCCCCTTTAAGACACTGGGTACATTTGCACCTGGGCAGTAACCCGTAGCAACCAAATCCGTGTACAGCTTTTTTCAGGCAGCTGCAGGTTGACCACTGAAAACAATCATTTGATTGGTTGCCATGGGTTACAGCCCAGGAGCAAATTTACCCAGTGTTTTTAAATTACCTGCTGTCTTCAGTTTATCCCCCTTTGGAAGTAGATAATGCTTTACTCTTCACCATCTAAAAACATATATTGGTATAAACTAAGTAGCATAAAGAAGCTAAGGCAAGTGGATCTGAATGGATGGAAATTCAAGGTACCCTGTACACTGTCACAGGGATGAGAGGTTTGGGGGGGGGGGCAGCAGGTTTGAATTGTAATATGCAGTTTATATCCTAATCTGCTGCTGTGTTATTATGCAACAGGCAGCTTGTGGTAAGAAAAGGATGGCCTGGAGCTGAATTTTTAACCGCAGAGCTACAATGACAGAAGGGACTCAATTACCAAAAAACAGATATATATGGTTTAATAACATAATAAGTTACGTTGAAAAAAGACACAGATCCATCAAGGTCAACCTTTTAACTTTTTTTTAACCTGCCTAACTGCCAGTTGATCCAGAGGAAGGCGAAAAACCCATCTGAAGCCTTTCCAATTTGCCTCAGAGGGGGAAAAATTCCTTCCTGACTCCAAAATGGCAATCGGACTAGTCCCTGGATCAACTTGTACTATGAGCTATCTTCCATAACCCTGTATTCCCTCACTTGCTAAAAAGCCATCAAACCCCTTCTTAAAGCTATCTAATGTATCAGCCTGTACAACTGATTCAGGGAGAGAATTCCACATCTTCACTGCTCTCACTGTAAAAAACCCCTTCTGAATATTTAAACAAAAACAATGAGTAATGTATAGTTAATTAGAGCTGATAATATTCCATTATCTGAAAATAGGTATCTAGTTGCATAATAATATATTTCATTTTATTCCTTTAAGTAAGGTTCCTGTGTAGCAGAAAGTAAGTATGACCACTAGATCACTAATTACTGCTTTACAACCCTTAAGCCTAAGAGATAGGGAAATAAATGGATAATTTTACAGTATATTCAGCAACTCATTGGGCTGCAGGGTTGTGATACAAGAGAATAAAATAATGTTAGACCATTGTCTAAATGTCTGGAATGGTATGAGATGCCACATGCCAAATTGTACTCTTGTGTAGTTTGGCCGAAGAATATCTGGCACATTAACTTACCGACTCCCATATATCGTCTTAATGATTATGCAGTTGGTCCAAAATGTAGGAAAATCATTGTGGCCACACTTTTGAAATACCTGTGATTGGACTTAAATAAATACACTTTCTGACAATATTACAGTCTCACAATTGGTTAAATTAGCACATGTTTATACTCAGGGCTGGAACTAGGTGTCGGCAGAAGAGGCAGGTGCCTAGGGCACAAAGGTAGAGGGGTGCCAGGCATGTACCTCTTCTGACGCCTTTCCCTAGTTCAGACCGTTGTGTCCAGGAGCTTTGCCAGCAGTTTCCTCGGTATCCGACTGTGTGATCTTCTGCGCATGCGCACTCACAATATTTCTGTACTTCTGCGCATGCGCACTGACGCTTCCGCTTTTCTGCGCAGGCGCACTCGTGATATCTCGCCACTTGCACTCTTCTGCACATGCACAACGTGGTCGGCCGGGTTGCTTAGGGCACCCAATCGACTTGGCCTGGCACTGTTTATACTCATGTGAGCAGTAACGCCACGCCAAGGCTTCAACCATGTTACTGGCCATTCACACACCATTCACTCCGGACGTAAGAGGTCTTGCCTCCTATAACATATATAATACTAAACATTAACATTATAACAATAGTAGAATAATAATAACAATATAACTATGGAGGCTGATAAAGACATGTCTGTGAAGCACAACCCTTTGCACATTCCAACTGATCCAGAGGAAGGAAAAAACCCATCTGAAGCGGGGGCCAATTTGCTACAGAAGGGGAAAAACCCCTTCCTGATCTGGATCAGTTGTCTGCGCATTAAAACAGGGCATGGGCTTCACAGACAGACAGCAGAGCCTCATGGAATTTGGTTCCTATAAGAGGAGCCATCTCTACCTGTCCTGTTACATCCTTAGCCTTTCATATCTCACATTCTCTCACACAATCACGCACCATTCGCTCTAAATAAATATAAATATACTTACCTCTTCCCGGTGTTACTGGGTGAGGTCTAGAAGGTGTTTCCCAGGTGGCACTGGATCAGATGGTACGACCAGGCATTGCAGAGTATGATGGTGTCTCAATGCAGCAGGTGGAGATGATCTTGTTCCAAAGTCCATGGATGATGGTTACTGATGTTTCAAATTTCATGCTGATGGAATTCCATGGCTGAGCCTTAGAAACTTAATCCTGCCAAGTAGAATCTATGAAGGAAAGGCCTGGAATGTTCATTGTGTCCCCTGATGCGTTGTTGTTCTTCTGGGACTCCAGGAACGATAGAGCCTTTCCTTCGTATGGCTTCATCTGCTCCCTTGATGACTGTATAAAAGGGAGAAAAACACTCGTTAGTCTTAATGATATTAAATATCCAGTAAAGGTATTTGAACTATTAAAGTAGTCAATCTAACAGAAAGTTATGCACATCCTAATGTACTGCATTCTATACAGGTATTTCAAAGAGAGCTGTGAGCTTCCTAACTGATCCCTATGTGCCACCTGTATAATCAGTTAATCCTGGGGTCACTGAGACTCTTGATTCTAAAATAGAACTGCCGAGCTGAAACTGATAATATGAGTGTAAAATTCCAAAAACCTCAGAAATCACTAGAAAATTAACGTAACATTTTTTGAAAAGCATGCCGAGTAAATTTAGATAAAGTAATGTTTTGTCATTTAGATTACCTTTGATTTCTCTACCTGAGCTGCTTGTTTCATTTCTGTTTAATAAGTGTAAATATTTCAGCAGCCATGTACTTACTGTTTCAAGGTCGAAAGGCGGTGGTACTGGCGGCCATTCCAGCTCCTCCCAGTCAATGGCTGAAAAGAATGGGTGCTGTCTGATGTTGCCATACACACCAAGGCGCCGGTCAGGATTCCTCTCCAGTAGCTAAAGAAACACATAAACTTGTATTTGAATATTGCAGATATGAGTCTGTGTAATGAACCCGCCAGTAATAATCTCAAATAGCAAAGAGCCTAGTCACTATTAACTACTGTATGTGGACTCTGTTAAAGAAGTAAAGGGTATGGTCACTGTTTTTAAAAATGTATTTATTAAATTCAATCCTTTCACTTGGTCTTTAATTTGTATTTATTTTGAATTATTAGCAATCCTATTCTGCCAAAGCTCTTTTGATCTTCTGTTTGGGCTCATAGACTAATAGGATAACTAGTCTCTAGCAGCCAGCTAGCAGAACAATTAGGGGCCAATTCATTAACTTCGAGTGAAGGAATAGAAGAAAAAAAATCTTCGAATTTCTAAGTGTTTTTTTGGCTACATCGACCATCGAATGGGCTACTTCGACCTTCGACTACGACTTTGACTTAGAATCGAAGGATTCGAACTAAAAATCGTTCGACTATTCGACCATTCGATAGTCGAAGTACTGTCTCTTTAAGAAAAAACTTCGACCCCCTAGTTCGCCACCTAAAAGCTCAGGTCCCCATAGGTTTGCCTAACTTTTTTTGGTCGAAGGATAATCCTTCGATCGTTGGATTAAAATCCTTGGAATCGTTCGATTCAAAGGATTTAATCGTTCGATCGAAGCATTTGCGCAAAATCCTTCGACTTCGATATTCGAAGTCGAAGGATTTTCATTCCCCAGTCGAATATCGAGGGTTAATTAACTCTCAATATTCGACCCTTGATACATCTGCCCCTTAGTGTAACTATTTCTTTATTTCAAACAAAATCCCAAAATTAAAAAAAAAAAATTCTCACCTTTCGCAGCAGATCTTTGAGATCCTTACTCAGCCAGGAAGGGATGTTGGGTTCGTCACTGAAGTCCTCATCATCGCTGTCATCTGGGAATGGGATCTCTCCGGTGGCCATTTCACAGATGATGACTCCACATGCCCACCAGTCCACCGCCGCATTGTAACCCTTGTTTGAGAAGATCTTTAATAGAAAAAAAATAAATTACCATTTTGAGCTTTCTACAATATTGTATGTATGGTTTCTGCTATAATACAGCTATGGGACCTGTTATCCAGAATGCTCTGGACCTGGGATTTTTGACATAATGGATCTTTCTATAATATGGAACCTCATACCTAAAGTCTACTAGAGAATCGTGTAAATATGAAATAAACACAATAGGCTGGTTTTGCTTTCAATAAGGATTAATTATATCTTAGTTTTGATCAAGTAAAAGGTACTGTTGTATTATTACAGAGAAAAAGGAAATAATTTTTAGAAATTGTATTATTTGGATAAAATGGAGTCTATGGGAGATGCCCTTCCCATTATTTGGAGCTTTCTAGATAACGGGTTTCCGGATAATGGATCCTATACCTGTAACCATAAACAGATTATAGAATGTAAAGACTGCTACAAAACACTGAATATGGTAAATATACGAAATGTTAATGGGTAGCACTATGTAGAGATTAAAAGTTAAATATTTTAGTATTGGGTTTTAGGACTTTTCAATCCAAAACAAGGTTTCCTGGTGCATGTCCGGTAGTAATGGGGCATTTCTGATTTATAAATCCTTGCAATTAGTATGTTTCTAAAGGAAACTGCCACACAATGAAACTAGAGGAGCAGGTCCTTTTTTCTTATAATTATCAGTATTCATGGAGGGTGGGAGAGTTTAACTATAAAGTTGAGGGGATTTATCAGAACCTGGGCTGACATTGCTCTGGGTACAAACTACAGTTAAGGCTTAATGCAGCATAGAAGGAAGTTACAGTAAAGTCAGTGACTCTCCTGACACTGTCAAACATTAACAAGGGGTGATTTATGTAGATTCAGGCATCGTTATAACTTTCAGAAGAAATTTTGAGAAGCCATAGAGTGTATGGGATTCAGTGAGTAATGACAGGCCAGTTGGTATATGTAGCTGGGCCCATAGCAACAGGTAAACAAACAGGAATGTACTTGCAGGATTATTCTGTAGAAAATACTTCAATTTCTTACCTCCGGAGCCATGTAGTCGAGTGTTCCAGCCTGGCCAGTGATGGTTCTACTGCCAAAAATGTTCTGCTTGGCCATGCCAAAATCTGCTATTTTTATATGACCCTCATGGTCCAGTAGAATATTGTCTGGTTTGAGATCCCTGTAATAGAAAGATAGTCCAAATTATGGAAAGTAGGAGAAAGTTGCATTTTATGTTGATTTTACAAATAACAATATAGGTGAAATCACAATCAGGCTAACACACAGGTCTCAGGGAAGCAGAATATAATAGAAAACAGAGTGTTGGCTTTTTTGAAGGCACAAAGTGGTTTGGAGGGATATTCACACCAGTTCATGTCGGCTACAGAATTTAGCTGGATGAGAGTTTTTTGACTGAATTTAGAATGTTAAATTAAATCTATTTTAAACGAGATTGGATGGGAACATTAAAATATCTGCATTTCTGTATTAATGTACCACTAGCAGTGCTAGGTATATAAATGGGCACATATTTGTAAAAATGATATGCACAAAGTACAGGTATTTCATCCGTTATCTGGAAACCAATTATCCAGAAAGCTCAGAATTTCAGGAAGGCCATCTCCCATAGGGGCAAATTCACTAAGATTCGTAGTTGCGCCAGGCGTAACTTCGCCGCACTTCGCCACACTTCGCCAGGCGTAGTTTCTCCAGTGCTCCGCAAATTCACTAAAATCCGAAGTTGCGCTCAGGGGTAGCGTAAGGTTGCGAAGTTGCGCTAGCATTGATTTGCTAAGCGAAGTTACGCTAGCGATGGTTAATTTGCATACGGCGCCAAATTCAAATGTCAATGGAGGAATATGTAGCAGCACTACAAATGCCTGGGAAACCTTCAAAACATCAAATAAAATTTTTATTTTGCCCTACACATGTGCCCACTGTATATTTAAGTTGCCATGAGTTAGGAAATGTAGGGAGGAAGAAGGGGAGCCCCAAAAAATGTTTTGATCTTTTTCAGCCTATCAACCATTATATAGAAAAAACGCCAGCGTTTTTTGGGACTTAGAAAAAATTGGAACTTTTTTTGAAGCAATCCCTACTCTATTGCGCTTCGCCTGGTCTGAGGTGGCAAAGGAAGTCTAGCGTAAAAGGTAGTGTTCAGTACAATGCGCGCGTTAGTGAATTTGCGTAGTTACGTCCGTTGCGAAAATTTGCCAGGCGTAAGGGTGCGAAGTAACACTAGCGAATTTACGCCAGCGTTCGTTAGTGAATTTGCGAAGTAACAAAAATGACCAACGCTAGCGAATTGATGCTAGCGTTAGGCGATTCGGCGCTTAGTGAATTTGCCCCATAGACTCCATTTAAAAAATATATATATATATATATATATTTTTCTCTGTTATAATAAAATAGTAAAGGTATTGGACCTGTTATCCAGAATGCTCAGGACCTGGGGATCTTTCTGTAATTTGGATCTTCATAGGCTACTGGAAAATCATTTAATCATTAAATAAACAAAATACGTTGGTGTTACCACCAATAAGGATTAATTATATCTTAGTTTGGATCAAGTACAAGGTACTGTTTTATTAAAACTGAGAAAAAGGAAATAATTTTAAAATATTTGGATTATTTGGATAAAATGGAGTCTAAGGAAGAGAGCCTTCCCATAATTCAGAGCTTTCTGGATTAAGGGTTTCCACAGATCCCATACCTGTACCTTGTACTTTATCCTAATGAAGATATAATTAATTCTTGATATAATGCATTCTGGATAACAAGTCCCCTCTACTTGTGAATACTAGTACTTCTAAACTAGCACCTGCTTGAGGTTTGCACAGATTTTTTTGTATTGTGACTCCTGTAGCGCATATGGTATAATCACCACAAGTCATCATTTGCTCAACATTTAGAAAATAAAAACACATTAATACAGAAAAAGAAGAGGGGTGAAATAGAAGACTTTTACTCACCTTAATTGATTTTAAGTGAGCAAAATTCTGTTCCTTGCAACTGCGCATGAGCGTAAATGAACCTTCAAATTATTCCCCTTTAATAGTAATTCTCTCTTCAAAGACCTTGACATTTTGTTAAAATAACACAGGTTAAAGATTTCCCTTACAAGCAGGCCAGCAAAGTTAGAGGTGGCAGGTCACTGTCCAGCAGGGCATAAAGGTCTGTCAGAGCGTAAGTACACAATTTATTAACTCTTTCATGTCATATGCCTAACTTTTTTTTTACAATTTAGCAAAGTTTGTTGCATAAAAACCCAAGCATCACAGGTGGTAGTCAACAGTCAATATATAAACATCTAAATGCAGTGATTTTTCAGTGTATTGTTTTAATATTTGACAACAGATGTTTTCCGTATGTCTGAAATCTGTTTTGCAATGTTTTTTATGTACCGTTCAAATAAAAATGAATACTCTGTATATAATGTAATGGGGCTGACGTAGAAACATAGGTTCTCAAGATGCATAAGTGCAAACCAGAAATTTGTTTAAAATAGCCTGCTACAAGTTAGAACATAAATGCAAAGACCTTTTTGGTCCTACTGGCAACTGCACTATGGTCCTAAATGAGCCCTATGTAAAGCTATTTTGTCCTAGAAAATATCCCCTAAAGCACAGTGTTTTTTTCCATTCAAACCCCCCCTCTTAGTTTTAACATCAGGGGCTATCCTGGGGCTGCTGCGGCGACCTGAGGCCTGCCAATGATGTTTTTAAAGGAAAACTATACCCCTGAACAGTGTAGGTCTCTATAAAAAGATATTGCATAAAACAGCTCATATGTAAAACCCTGCTTCATGTAAATAAACTATTTTCATAATAATATACTTTTTTAGTAGTATGTGGTGCCTTAAATAGAAAATTGCCATTTTAAAAAATAAGGATTCACGGTGAACACAAACACACAGGCCCGGATTTGTGGAGAGGCCATCAAGGCCCGGGCCTAGGGCGGCAGGATTTTAGGGGGGGGGGCATGCTGCTCAACCACACCCAGATTCTTTCAGAAACACTGGGGATGCACAGAGATACTATAGTTTTTTTTTTTAATTTCCCTATTGCTCCGGTCCCCATGATGAAAAATGGCCTAGGGGTTCCCGCTATGTAAATCCGTCCCTGCAAACACACCAAATAAACTATACATGTTAGGTCACATTAACCAATTAACAGACAGAGTTCTGTCTTTTGCTTCCACACTTCTTCCTGTTACAGTTAGAGCTGCAGTTTTTCTGGTCAGGTGATCTCGGAGGCAGCACACAGACCTTCACGTAATGGTGGCTCAAGGCAAGAGATGTAAAAGGAAAATATTTACTTAAATATATATACCGGTTTGGTAAGATTCTTGAATATGTCACTTACTATGATATAAACTATCTGTTGCTTAAATATTCATTTTGGGGATATAGTTTTCCTTTAAGCTCTGAGAGGGTCAAAGGGGGGGCCATATCGCTAGTGCAATGAAAGCAATAGTGCTCTCTGGGGTAAAGCCCGTAAAATAGGCTCTTAAAGGAAAACTATACCCCAAAAATGAACATTTAAGCTAGGGGTCCCCAACTGTTTTTGGCCAGGGGACCGGTGGACCGGGTGAGGGGGTCGGGAGCGGTCGGCGTCCAATTCTGGAGCGCCGATATCCAATTCGGGCATGCTGGCGCCCAATTCGGTGCACCGCTTTAATTGTCTCCTAAGCTCAGCGGCCCAGTTCAAGGCTGTCCCAGTAGTTGGGGACCCCTGATTTAAGCAACAGATAGTTTACATAATATTAAGTGGCTTATTAAATTATCGTACCAAACTGAAAATATATATTTAAGTGAATCTTGCCCTTTTACATCTCTTGCTTTGAACCACTATTTCGTGATGGTCTGTGTGCTGCTTCAGAGATCAGCTGACCAGAAATACTGCAGCTCTAACTGTAACAGGAAGAAGTGTTGAAGCAAAAGACAGAACTCTGTCTGTTAATTGGTTCATGTGACCTAACAAGTATGGTTTGTTTGGTATGTTTGTGTGCACAGTGAATCGTACGATCCAAGGGGACGGTCCTTATTTTTTAAAATGGTAGTTTTCTATTTATGATTACCCAATGGCACCTTCTACTAGAAAAGTATATTATTTTGAAAATGGTTTATTTATATGAAGCAGGGTTTTACATATGAGCTGTTTTATGCAATATCTTTTTATAAAGACCTACATTGTTTGGGGGGGTATGGTTTTCCTTTAAAGTTACAAGAGGCAGTTTTTTGCCGCCCCTTGTAACCGGCCGCTAACGACTGAGGCAAGGTTCTCATCTTGCCTCATGGCAGGAGCAGCCCTGTTTAACATTAGCATAGGGTCCCCTCTATGTTTACCAGTCAGCGGGAGAACAGTGCCATGATGTAAAAGGAGTGGGTTGTGGTGTAAGAGGGGGGGGATACAACGGGGCACAGTAAAGATGAAATGAGGCAGAATGACACAATGGAGTGGCCCAGGGCAGATCAGCGAGAGACTGAGGAAGGCTTGGGTAGATCGGGGGCTTAAGTGGGCAGGCCTCAATTTAAGGGTATTACAAATTTACCAGTAACCACATTGCTGGTAAATATAGTAATACTGGCACTGTCCTCATTTGGGGTATTGCTATATTTTGCAATGGCCAGTGAGCATTGTAAGTTCCAGACCAATTTAAAAACTGATATAAATAACTTTATATTGGTCTTCATTTTTTTGGTCAATGGTTTTAATGTCTTTCTGGAAGAATACAGGGACTGAGTGAGCCTTCCAACTTCAGAATGAGGGCCCCTAGACTAGCTATAATTAAATGGGGGTTCTTTTCCTGGGATCGCTTTTTTGGGTATTACATAACTGAAACCTCAATGTCCCATAATTATGTAATTTCTATGCATAGGAGTACCTCTAAAACTGTGGTCTCTGTGGTGTGGATGATGACCACAATTGCAGGTACAAGCACTGCTCTGGAAACCTCTGTTATAATAGAAAATTCAAAGTTTAAAGACAAAAATTGGAGAGTGTGTTTGCTAATGAGGATCAATGAACTCACAGCCATGACTGGATCAAGTAAACAGATGATGCATAGGCCCTGGAGGCACTGTCATCCCTAGCACAGAACTTATCACAGCCGTGGAAGCCTCAGGACCAAAGCCAATTGAAGCTTTTCAGCAACATGGCATCTATGGAGGAGTTTCGCCCAGACCCCAGGTACAGCCATTCAGCAGCCAGGCTAGGGGAAACGGCATACTTGAATGGGTTTTTTTTTTAAAAACAGCTCCAGCAGGAAAACAGATGCAGATATCTTTGTTTTAATGTAATATAACCCAAATCTAATTACCAATTACCCAAAACTATTTTATGCAGGATGATCATTTTTTAGGATATTTATCCTATATGCTTTTGTGTGTCTGTTTCAGAGAGACATTGTATGTCACAGGTATGTTACATTTTGTGATAGTGATGATTATTTATAATGTTTATAATACAAAGTGGAAATTATACATTTACATATTAAGCAAGAAATGTACTCACATCAAATGCAAATCATACTGGGGCTCATTTATTAACCTTTGTAAAATAACACAAGGGCAGTAATGAAGTGCAGTCATTTAAGTTAACTTTTATTATGTTATAGAATGCCTCATTTTAAGCAACCTTTCAGTTGGTCTTCTTTATTTATTTTCTATAGTTTTTGAATTGTTTGCCTTCTTCTCTGACTCATTGCAGCTTTTACCTGTGGGTCCCTGACTCCACCTGAAAATAAATGTTCTCTAAGGCTACAAATGTATTGTTATTGCTATTTTGAATTGCTCATCTTTCTAATCAGGCCCCTCCTATTCATATTCCAGTCTCTCATTCAAATCAATGAATGTTTGCCAGGGTAATTTGGAGCCTAGCAACCAGATTGCTGAAATTGAAAACTGGAGAGCTGCTGAATTAAAAGCGAAATAACTCCAAATAATAAAAAATGAAAACCAATTGCAAATTATCTCAGAATATCACTCTCTACATCATACTTAAAGTTAACTTGAAGGTGAACAACCCATTTAAACCTAGTTTTTGAAGCCACTGCATCTAAAATGTTGAAATTAATAAAAAGGCCAGAAAAAGACCTTAGTTTTATGGTTCATGTGTTCATGTGTTCCATTAGAATGTGCAGAAGTCTTCTGATTTCAGACGGATTACAAGTCTGCATAAGATGATATTTGATTATACAAATGGCAAAGGGATTTTGAGACATTACCAGCAGGGTGACCAAATAATACAGTTGTGAGTCATGCCCTTCACAGCAAAAATAGTAGGGGGTTACACCACTGTCAAAAGGACCTCAGAAACAGTGGATAATTATCTTTTTGGTAACCTTTTCGTAAAATTGCAGACATGCCGCAGATAATGCAGGTTTGTTAAAAATAGTACATTTAGCCCCTAGAGTATTTTTGTAAATATGCAATCATGGAGGGAATGTTGGGGCAAATTTACTTAAGCGTGAAGTGGCTAACGCTAGCGCAAATTCGCCAGCGTGACATCATTTCGTTACTTCGCCGATTTACTAACGGGCGCTGGCGTAAATTCGCTAGTGAAGCGGACCTACTCTAGCGCTACTTCACACCCTTACGCCAGGCGAAGTTGCGATATGGCGAAGGGACGTAACTACGCTAATTCACTAACTTGCGGATTTTCATGAACGTTAACTCTTACGCCAGACTTGCCTTCGCCAACTGAGACCAGGCGAAGTGCAATACAGTAGATAGGGATTGCTTCAAAAAAAGTTGAAATTTTTTCTAAGTCACAAAAAACGCTGGCGTCTTTTCCTTTTTTAAGGGTGATAGGCTGAAAAAGATCTTACATTTTTTTGGGGGTACCCTCCTTCCCCCTACATTTCCTAACATATGGCAGCTAAACTATACAGTGGGCACATGTATAGGGCAAAATAACAGCTCTATTTTATTTTATGAAGCTTTCCCAGGCTTGTGTAGTGTAATGTATTTGCTGCTACATATACGTCCATTGTACTTTAACTTGGCACCATATGCAAATTAGGCATCGTTAGCGTAACTTCGCTTTGCTTGACGAATTAATGCTAGCGCAACTTTGCTACCGTTCGCCTCCCTGAGCGCAACTTCGTATTTTAGTGAATTTGCGTAGCGCTGGCGAAACTATGCCTGGCGGAGTGTGGCGAAGCTGTCGCCTGCGCAAGTTCGGATCTTAGTGAATTTGCCCCATATTGTCTGCCATTATTGTCTTCTATCTCCGTAGAATTTCCATTGAATTTCCATTGAATATTGTGAGGATGACACAATACAAGTCCAGCAGGTCTGATGGAATCATACATGCCTGCGTCTAGAATATAGAGTTTCAGTTGTTGCCACCATCCTAAATAGTGAATTCACAGTCTGAGCTGCCAAAGGATCATTTTTTATGCCTATGCCACCTTGTGCCTTGGGCTAAATTACATCAAATTAGATCAAAAGAGGTTAGTGATTTGAGGCCCTCTTCTATTGACAGCCTACAGGACAGTACTATGCTGAATGTGCGTTTAATACATTTCATTCAATCGTAAATTGGCACATATACCAAAATGTAAATCTTAATATGAATATTTTATATGCTGCAGAATGTGGTGTGCTGAAAAAAAATTCAGTTTGTTATGACTTACAAATGAAATAGAAAGGTTTCACAGTTTATTTTCTTCTGGCTGATAGGATCACCCATGTAGGTGTCACAGGCACACACGCCTTGGCTTCACAGACATAGGCAGAAGCCAAAGAAACTGTCCACATAACAGGATGAGGTACTTTATTGAAGTATTGCAACTACACATCTATAAATGTCCAACAGCAACGAACGGTAGCTAGCCTGCACCAAGTATTCTAGTTCATAGGATGTGCCAGGAATGGGGAACTGTTGGCCACGGGATGCTGATATTCAGCTGTGTTGACTTGCAGCCGGGGGGTCTCTTGATTTCCTCATGGCAGGACACAGCCTAGATTGTGCCCTCTAATCTTCAGCACAAAGACTAGCAACATGGAATTTGTAACAGCCACTTTTCTAAGCCAGAAAGGGGCCAGCACCTGTAATAAACACAGAACAGGATTTGATTCTTTCTGCCAACCACAGAAGCAGCTCCCAGAATGGGCCAATCACATGATAGGCCAGGTGGGCCATTATATGAACCAATACAGCCATGAATGGTAATTGTGACAATCACAGCTAGGAGACATCCAAGCAATAATATAATAGTTAATATTTTTCCTTTCAGATTAAAAGTTGTTTTATCACAATAGAATGTATCCATAGCCCTCGTGATGTGTAGTGGAGGTGGCATCATTTTATCAACAAGGTCTGGACATTTTGCTTGATGTATGGTGTTAAAATACTGTGAAATCTCTCAAAATAACCTGCTATAAATCACAAATTATCAGCAGCGCCAGCTGACATAAGCCTGTGTGCCCATATTCTAAAGCTGGCCATAGACACAGAGATTTGATCATACGAATCTCCGTTTCCTACAATTTTCGGGCCGTGTGTGGAGTGTCCTGGCATCTATCATGAGATGGAGATCTGTCGTTCAGTTGACCGGACAGGTCAGAACATTTCTGTCGGCTACCGATAATATCTCTGTATGTATTGCTGATCTGACGATATCAGTGGAAGACTGTCACTAGCTTTTGTCAGACATAACTTTGAACGATTGCTGTCAGGGGCAGAACATCGCCTGATACGTTCTTTTACTACTTTATTTGATCTGAATGGCTAGTGGCAAGTCGGAAGATGGCACAGAACGATCGTTCGTCCGATTTGAAGGTAAATCTGCACATCTATGGCCAGCTTAAAGGCATCTGGCTCTAACTGAAGCTCTATTGAAGTTGCCTGCAGGGGGCAGGGACTGCTGTCCAGGGCACCCCTCTGGACCCCCCCCTACTGTGATTACCGGTGCGCAAGCGCTTGCCCGGCGGGGCCCATGAGGACCCACCTGTTTTTTTCCCTGTGTCCCACCAGGCTAGTCCAACCCTGCTTAAACTGCATAATTGGGAGGAAATGGGTAAAAATGTCATAAATAAGTTATATATATTATATACTGTAATAGGGATGCACGAAGGATTCGGCCGAATATCGAACCAAATCCTAATTTGCATATGCAAATTAGGGGTGGGAAAACATTTTTATTTCCTTGTTTTGTGACAAAAAGTCACGTGATTTCCGGAAACTCCCCTAATTTGCATATGCAAATTAGGATTCGGATTCGGTTCGGCCGGACAGAAGGATTCGGCCGCATCCAAATCCTGCTGATAAAGGCCGAATCCTGGCCGAATCCCGGATTTGGTGCATATACTGCTATACTGTAACAATAGCAAACGTTTATTTGAATGAATAATAAATTGCAATCCAGGTGCAGTAGGAATTAACACAATAGGTTTCTTGCAGTTTTATCCTGTTTGTATGGCTGACTGCCGCCAGTTGTCAGTTAAACAGGGATATGAATTATATTGCCAACAGGATCCTGGAGATGTTTGTGCACTACTGAGCTTTGAAAGCAGTAACCTGTGGAAGCCTCATACTTAATTACACACCAATATTTATATATTTAAATAGCAATTACAAGTACGGGTATGGGACCTGTTATCCAGAATGCTTGGGACCTGGGGTTTCCCGGATAACAGATCTTTCTGTAATTTGGAACTTCATACCGTAAGTCTACTAGAAAATCATGTAAACATAAAATAAACCCAATAGGCTGGTTTTGCTTCCAGTAAGAATTAACTATACGTTAGTTGGGATCAAGTACAAACTACTGTTTTATTATTACAGAGAAAAAGGAAAATTTGGCTTAGTTGATTGTAATGGAGACATCCATTCTGTAATTCAGAACTTTCTGGATAATGGGTTCCTGATCCCATATCTATACATAGTATTTACATAGTTTAAATACTGTAGGTGTTGAGGTTCAGGAAAAAAATTTAACTTTTTTTTCAAGTAAATCTTGAAAAACTTTTAGTTTGTGTTGATCAAGTTCAAGAATCTGTGGAAAGATTTTTTCAGTTTTTAGGAATTTAGTTCTGTAACAGCATCAGACAATGTGGGGGCTTAAATCTATAAACCACAAATAGTATATACTGTATCATTAGTGGGGTTTGTTACATTTTGTTGGCTTTCCACTCGCTGGCTCAAAGAAAAACGGAGTTACCCAAAATGAAGGGTCGTAGGTTGCAGTGAAATGATTTACCAGGATATTTTGGAGTTATCCTATGAAAGAGGCTTTTTTGTTAATGGAGTTTAAGTTATATTAAGTCACCATGTTTTCTCTGGGCAAACATAGGTGCAAAATTCCAGAGATTAAAATGATCCCTTTCCATAAAGTTTCAGTGATTTCAGAACAGTTTCTTGAATTGGTTGTATTGCTAACAGGATTAGTCTCAATGAGAAGGAATGGTCATATTTGCAACCTCGAGGCTAAGTTAGGTCATCAAACTTGATTGGCTCCGCATTCTGTCTCTAGTTTTTTCTTCATATTCTTCATGCAAGTGGTAGCTTTGCTTGACCTAATTGGTACACTTGGAATAGTGTTCAAAAATATTACCGGTCTCTAGATACAATATAGAAGAAAGTGTTGTTTCCCTCTGTGCTTCTGTGTTTGGTTAGAATCATGTGACACAGAGCTACCAAACTGGAACTGGAAGAGCGTGAGTGGGGCGAGAGGGGTTTGGGATTTTAATGCTATAGAGGAAGCCGACCCTTTAAAGGTCCTTGGGAGTTCTTGGGAGAAGAAGTGACAGGAAGAGCTAAAATGAAACTGGCTTCATATTCATGGAGGGCAGTAACTCCCTTGTTACACTTGCTAGCAGTGGTATAACTATAGAGCAGTGATCCCCAACCAGTAGCTTGCGAGCACTGTTGGCTATTTCATACTAAAAGTTAATTGTAAGAGCACCCTCCCTCTTTAATTGTTGCTAGACAAAGATCTATATACTTTTTTAATATATATAGTAAATGGGTTTGTGCATTTGCTGTCATATTATGGTTTCCCTTGAAAAAGGCATTAATGTTCTAATTTCTTTATCTTGCAGAATCCCACGGCAGCTAGTCGACCTTCTTATTGCCAATTACAGTGTTCCAAAAGCCTGCTTCTCGAAACCCCCTGCCGCGTCCCAGCTGCCACATCGTATGTGTTACATTTTAGTACATTTTAGTTAGAGACAATCAGAGTAAGTCACTGGGGGTCATTTATCAACACTGGGCAAGTTTGCCCAGGGGCAGCAACCCATAGCAACCAATCAAATTGTTGCATTTATTGTTCTACGTTGCTTTTTTACCCATTTGCTATGGGTAAATTGCCCAGTGTTGATAAATCAGGCCCACTGAGTTGCAGTTCATACTAAATCATTCTAAAAGTTAACTCAAAGATGAACAACCCCCTTAAATGAGCAAACAGATTTTTCTATATGTGGCATGGGGCAAGACATATTGTCAGTTTCCCAGATGCCCCAGGTCATGTGACTTGTGCTCTGGTAAACTTCAGTAACTCTTTACTACTACACTGCAAGTTGGAGTAATATCACCCCTCTTCCCAGAAAAATTGGCAGCTAACAAGATATCAGCTACCTGGCACATCTGCTAAATGATTCTTTTGCATTGATAAAAGTGTTCCCTAAAAAACCTTGCTTTGTCTTGCTTGGGTGATATTCTCATGTCTACCACTAGGGAGTATGACTTGGGTCGTATTGAAGTACAATGAGAAAGAAGAAACAATAGCAGTCTCAAAGCAGTTCCATCCTGAAATGCTGGCTCCTTCTCAAAACTCAGAATCAGGCACATTACACTGAGAAGGCTGCTTCCACACCAATATTACAGCTTAAAAAATACATATACATATATGTGTTTATATATATATACATATATATACACATATATATATATATATATATATATATATATATATATATATATAAAACACATGTTGAACACATATTGGTTCAATTTCCCATTTGTAGTCAGGAAGATATATTTCACCCTCTGATTCAAGTTGGGTGGATAACCTACAAATTATTGAGCTACTATATTACTTGGGCAGAAGGTAGAACCTCAAGAACATATGTCTTTTAAAAAGATAGACCAGCCCATCAGTCACTTACCCCAGGCTGCTCCATGCCAATCTCAATACAATAATATTAAATGGGAAGGACACGCAGACTTTTCTTTGTGTGCTATCACCTACCACTGGTGCTACCATTTTCTGCTATCAGTGGTCTATAGTCCACAAGGAAACATCCACATACCCTTCTTTTTTTGTGTTTTTTCTTATCCTCAGTTAAAGAAACACATATGAACTTTATTCTGTGAAAAACAGTTATTGAAATGCCATTCCACAAAGTGGGTCATTTAAATAAACTACCTTTCCTTGTTAACAATGTTATCGAGCCCATTATAAATGCAGGGAATGGCAAAGATTATACATGGTGTTTCAAGTTATAGAAAGGCCCATTATCAGGCAAACTCCAGGTCCTCAACATTTTGAAAGGCAAATCCCATTTTTATTTGTTTCTGTGGCCAACTACATGTTCTCTTATTCCAGAACTGGACACACTGCATCTCTGCACTTTTGGAATTCTGACCACACTTGTCGTTATATCTTTGATCCTGTACTTGGAAGAAGCCTTCTACCTCAGAAGGAAAGTGCTCTGTCCAGTTAAGAGGAAAACACTCCTGTGGAGCAGTGCATCACCCACGGTAAGAAGCCATTCATAAATCCCCCCCCCTTAGATATGCTTAATTCTATTCTTAATACTAAAACTGTAATTGGTTGACATTTCTTGCCTATGTCTCTCCTATTCACTGTTATAAATATATTATCTCTCACTCTTTCAGATAATCGGCATTTTTAGCTGTTTTGGACTATGGATCCCTCGTGCTTCCATGTTTGTGGATATGGGTATAAGCACGTGAGTACCAGCTACAAGAAGTATGGAATACAGTATTCAATTTAGTTGTGCTTTGATAAGCTTTTAAAATTTAGCTCCAAACTGCCATTTTAGTGATGGGCACTGTGGTTACCATATATGTAATATGAATGGTGCCCCTGGATCGTATGCAGAGCTACAACTGGATGTCACGTTTTAGGGACATATTTATCAAAGGGTGAATTTAGAGCTCACCACAGAAAAATTCACCCAATTAAAAAATCTGACCCTTAAATGCAGAGAAGGAGCTCCCAGTCGCCATCTTCCGTCTCTTCGTATTGTTTTCAGGTCTCTTCGGCGTCATGAAGCTTGCTGGAGAATGTGCAGTTGGGCCAAGTCAGGAATTGGCTTCAGCTGCACATGTGCAAATTGCCGTTGACACCCAAAGACTACACAATGAACCAGAAGATGTCGGCTGGGACCTTGTGTTTGTGTGTGTGTGTGTGTGTGGGGGGGGGGGTTGTAGTTTCTCCTTTAAAAAGATACTAACTATTTTCATCATGCATCCCTAGGACCCAATGTCTTAGTTATGTTTTCAAAAAGAGACATAAGCTGGAAACTGAGTTCTAGAGACCATACTGTATATACCAATAATTTTTTAAAACAGTGTCAGTAGCAGTTGTATCAATGACCCATGGTAGCTACTCAAATGACATCTGTCTCTTTATAAAAATAGATATAAAAATAGATAGCCTTAGTGTCATATTTTTGTTTATTCTCAAATGCCAAAGCATTCAAAAGCATTGTTGTCGCTTATAACGTTTTTGGCTTTATTAGGTATTTTGCCATCTGTTTCTACCTGATTCTGACAGTTATTATCGAAGGTTTTGGAGGAAAGAATGCACTGGTTAAGAAAATGGAAAATACTGATGTCAATATCAACACTGGGCCTTGTTGCTGTTGCTGCCCCTGCCTGCCCCGCATTAAGCTCACAAAGTAAGACTTTCTTGTTATTACCAATAACTATACCACAACTGCCAAGCAGGGCTTGCTGCTACTAAACTTGCTTTTGACTATCTACTACTAAGTACTCAAAATTAAGATATAACTAATCCTTATTGGCAGCAAAACTAGCCTATTGTGTTTATTTAATGTTTACATGATTTTCTATTAGACTTAAGGTATGAACATACAAATTACAGAAAGTTATCTTGAAAGTCCACATGTCCTGAGCATTCTGGATAACAGGTCTCAAAAGTAAATCACTATAAGATAATTAAGCTTAGTTGATATTAAATGCCCATGGCCTTAATTGACAATTACAAAATAGTTAAAGTATATCAGATTATGACGTAACACAACCCATACAACACAACTATACAACTTGTATACTACATACATCTGTGGCGCTGTACCAATACATAAATACAAAACAAAGCAACACTGAACAGAATATACTTCTCATAATACTTGCTCCAACAGGGCCATCAGGAGTTTATGGGGGCACATTTCCAGCTGGGAGCCACATCAATGCTCCTCAGCCTGTTCCTTCTCTCGTGATCTTTGTGGCTCCTAGAAGCCTTGTTCATTGCTTCTAACCTGGCCATTATTCACCTGCTCTCTTTGGAGGTGTTTAACTACCAAAGCCTGTTACAGGGTTTTTGCTATAAAACACTTGAAGACCAGTAGGGGTCATCTTGTTCTCTCCTATCAAATTTCCTTTACTCATTCCTTCTGTATTTCCTCAGAAACCTCTCCAACCCTTAAATGTGGCTTTTTTGGTCAACTGGTTCCTGTATTGCTTTACATTAAAAACATGTTCACGTCAAACAGATTGCATGAAACAGCCACAGTCCCACGTTATTTATTTCCTGCCAAAAGTTCCTGCACACTATCACAAATTAACACATTTCAGTACTAACAGAATGTGTATCTAGAGTTAACCACATCCTATCTGCTCCATAAAATCTTCCCAACAGACCTGCAAAGCACAACCCTAAGAATATACCCAGGCAAAAACATGCTGTTACACTCCCTAGGAATGTGAGTGTATGTAACCCCTTTTTGGCCACCCCCTGGTGCCAAGGTTGTACTTCACATAATTCTTACCGATGCAGGTACTGAGTCCCCTTTGCTAAGTGAAAGGTACTGGGAAACTCCTCTCTGGCAGTGCCTCCACCTGCGGTTGGCCCATTAGGAATAACATTCAACACACACACTTTGCTTTTATGAAAACATCGACTTTGTATAAAGAACATGTAAATTAAAGGGTAAGTAAAATGAAATTTACATTATACATAAATTACCCACTCCCCTGGGAACCTGTGGCAGTCCATTTCCTGGCCCTCTGTGCCAGACAAAGTCCCGCACTACTCCATTGGCAGAATCAGAGTCTCAGTCCCTTATCTCCAATGAGTACAATCGGTCTCAAGTAGCACTAGCAGCCCAAATACCTCTCCCTCCAGATTTATATTGGCTCCCTTGTGGCAGGCATAAACAAAGCCCGTGTCACAAATGGAATATGGCTGGATCCTCTCTTTTTCTACCCTCCCCTGGCATCACTCACCCTGGGGATTCACTTAGACGGGTAGGCTCACACAGAGCTGGAGCAGGCATCCACAGCGATGAATCCATACCATGGACATTTGCAGCTTGTATTATCCTCCAGACATAGCTACCAGCACTGTCTATAGAGCGAGCATGTAAGATTTCCATTTCTGAACAACAACTCCCAACACTCTCCGTAGTGTGAACACACAAACCAGCATTTCCAAGCTCGAAACCCGCATGGTTGAGTTTCCAGGCATTGGAGGATCCTGCTTCAGCCTTGACAGGCTATCGAACTCCACTTTAGCCTACATTTTCCCGGTTTGGATTCACTTTCTCCTCAGTGAAATAACAGTCAGCAGCAAGACCAAAACTTAATCATAATGGCTGTCTGAGCACATGGCTCTCCCTTTTATAGTAAAGTAGTGCAGCAGTGACACCTTGTGGTATCCTCCGGTATCTGCCATGCTGCACCAGCACAAGGGCCCTGGCCCAATTGTCCAGCCCATGGGAAACCCCATAGCTCAGCCAACAGGGAATTTTCAGACATGTGGCTCTGTAGGGAATTAACCCTACGGGTCCCTACATGTATGAGGCTTCTTTGAAATGACAGCAGGAGTAAAGTACAGGACTCCAAACAAGTGGAGTGCCTTGTGAAAGCAGAGCAAATAAGCGGACACTTATGTTCCACCCACATGATTTTCTTCCACCCAGTACTTCATTTAGGGAATCCATGCCAGAGGACTAAAGTGTTGCATCTAACATTATTGGGTGTTAAGAGGTGGCATGTAGTAGGCAAAAAACATGGTGCATTACTTGGGGGAGAATAAAAGCACATTGCATCTTGAAACTGGTGACTTCATTTTCCTTTGTATATGAGACCAATATTCAACGGAAGACAGTAGACTGAACTGGCCTGCTCCTGGCACTGGTAAACCTCAAACCTTTTCTCTGTCAGGAGGTGCAGGGCACAGCCAGACCCCAAGTAGAAGTGATCTTTGGATAAGCACTATGGGGCATGCACTTACGCCCCTTACAGCTCTTCCACTCCGCCTGAGGGAATAGTAAAATACCTCATATCATTCTCATACATCTAGCGACAATTTGACTCCATGTATAGGATTTAAATGTAGCCACGGATCCCTGTTAGTTTGGTTTATGGAGCCAAGAACCCTCAGTAGGCCCATCTATATCTACACGTCAAAACAGAACTACACATACATATTTCTTGGCACCTCTAACCACGAGTATGTTTATCAGATTTCACTGAATGTTTGCAAGAAATGTTATGAGCCCAGTTAAATACTAAACAGGAGCCTCAGTGTGTAGCAAGCTGCAGATTGATTGAAACATTTCCTTTAGTTACTTTCTGGTTTCTAGCCTGTACTTATGTTTTGCTGCCAAGAAGTGTTCCCATAAAAAAAGTGAATACATTGAATATATTTTTGCTTCCTTTGCAGGCAGAAGGTAACCATCTTTACCTTGGCTGTTATCCAGATGGCATTCATGAAACCCATATTCAATTTCATTGGTTTGTTCCTTTGGGCTGATGGAATCTTTAACCCAGACGATGTAAGAGTTCTTTTACCTGAAAGACAAAATAAACCTCAGTGTGAGGATTTTTTGTGTGTTGACTGATATTCAACTAAAAGTCATATGTCCATAGATAAAGATTTACATTTATGGCCAGATCCAGGAACAAGTCTGCTACACAAGACTGTACAATTAAAGGATATGTAAACCTTTAAAATAAGTAAATGTAGAGTGCGAGAGAGTATTATTTTTTTAAGTATCCAAGATATTAAGGGAAATATGTACTTTTAATATGAATGAATTTTATTACAACATCGCCACCTGCTGGCCAGTTTCCAACTGTGATCAATTTGAGGAAGTTGTGAAAAGAAAAAAAGAGAGCTGGCCTGATGTTCCTTTGGTTAGGGAAAACATTAGAAACCTTATATAACTTTTGTTACGTCTTTCCTGACCAGAAGAGCATCAGACCTGCGCTGTTTCTTTCTTCCTCGACTGGATCACTTTCTGAAACAGTGTTTCCAAAATGGCAGCTGCCTGCTTTCTGTGAATTCCAAGACTAAAGGAAACAAGATTTAAATAATTTATATAGTGCAAGTAAAGTTTATAGTTATTGACATTTATTGATATTTATAGAAATCAATTTAGAATTAATTCTAAAAATTACATAAAATTATGTCTGTCACCCAGACATAAAAAGCTGTATAATAAAAGTCCTTTTCAAATTAAACCTGAAAACCAAACTCAACTTTTTATTAAAGCATTCATAGAAGATTTAAACTTATTTAAAATCTCATCTGTCAATCAAATATTGTGGGACACTCCTCTATGCCTTAGGCATAGAGGCGGTACAGACAATTACTTTCACTTTCCATTCAGCACTTCCTAGATGTCACTGCTCTCCCCACATTCCCCAGTTCTCTTTACCATTTAATTGTGTAGCCAGGGCATGGGGATGGACATCAGGTCCCCCATTCTGGTGCACAAACAAGATTCTGAGATGATGCAAGGCTTGTCTTCATAACAGTGTCCACAAAATGGCTCCTGCCTGCTTGCTATAATTAGGAGTTCCCAGACCGAAGGAAACAAGATTAAAATAATTTATATAGTGTAATTAAAGTTTATTTTGCTTGACTTATGTGATAAAATAGTATTTGGAATATTTTTTATAGGTGAAAGGTTCCCTTTAAGGTGACAGATCCCCTTTAAATTAGGACTCCTTACACTTAAGTTCCTTGGCCTTTTGATCCAGATGGGAAGGATAAAGTGCACCTGCACTATAAATATTATTTAATGAGTTGATGTCATGACACAATTATACTATATCCTTTATGGTGGTGGTAGCTCCAGGGATACCCTGCATCAATATGTGCCTTTGTATACTATTATTCAGACAGAATGGGCAGTGAATGGTGTAAATGGGTGCAAGGCATGTGTTTAGTACCTATAATGAATGGCATCAACAGCCCATTAGATTTGTTATATGTAATAACAGATGATATAATGATTGTTGTGCAGGGTAGACAAGACTGATGCAATATGTGTTCTATGACATTGCAGATCTCAGCTCAGAGCCTTGCTCTTTGGATGGGCACAATTATTGGCTTCTCCACCATAATTGCTCTTTGGCCCATAGGAATTCTTTTTCGCCAGGCCAAAATGAATCTCAGTGAACAAAACATTGGGGCCAAGTTTGCAGTTTTCCAGGTAAGAGTTCAAATAAACAGAGGTTACTAAGATGGTAAAGATATTTGGTCAATCAAGGTGGCCTTGATTGTAAAGTCATGGGGCTGTGTTGTTAATATGGTCAATGCAATGTTATAAAAAAATTATACATACAGTATATTTTTTTATATACAATTAAACAACAAAGTCCTTAGAAAGTACTGGTAATTAGGCTCAACCACCAACCTCAAGCTATTATGTTAAGTGACCAGACATGGCCGTGATTGACCTTGGCATAATATACATTTGGAATGTTTGGCCATTATTTCATAAAAATACAGAAGAACAGCCAAGCATACAAAATCAAAATGTTTTAGGGTTTGCTGAAAGGGGTGTATTTCCAATGTCTGCAGAAAAGTAGAAGTACTTTTATAAGGAAAGCACATATGACAAATTGCACCCATAATTCTCAAGATATAGCCAGTGAAAGTGAATTCTTGCACGTTGCTTTCAATAATGTAGCACAGCAACTTTTAGACACTCACATCCCCCAACTAAAGGGTACATGATGGCCTATTGAAAAGTAGTATGTTATGTGCACATTTATTTAATGGTTTCATAAATCTTTATTAGACTTCTGGAACAGATTGAATAGTATAAAGAGCTTTATCTGCATATTGAAGCGCATTCAAGTTCTTCTGAATTGCATATTGCAGTAGGAATGTCAGAGTCATTTTTGCATTTGCTTGAGATCCATAGTCCTAACAAATCACAGACAATCACAGACAGAAACAAGTACTGCAAATAAGCTTTAAAAAGATAGACAACTGAGGGAATGTAAGAAAAGTCAGTAACGGAAAAAATATTCGCAATGTGAAAAGTTATGCCATTGTGCGAAACAATTTGCCTTTGCACGAATTTAATATTGCGCATTGAATGTAATAAGATTTCTTACTGAAAAAGTTATGTTTGCTCCAAAATATTACGACACCTTCAAGTACTTCTTAAAAGTGGGCAATGAGCAATTAAAATTAGCAATGCGCAAATAAAATTTGCAATGCAATAACCGTTTAAGGAAGAGTATTACATTGCGAAATGCAAATTTTTATTCTCATTAGTGCAAATTGTTTTGCTCTTTGCGACTTTTATTACATTCTCTCAATTGACTCTTATTTATAGAATCAATGTCCACCGTAAGCACCTTTTATTCTCAGTTGATTAATACAGAGAACGTGACCTCAATTCTAGCCTAAAGCCATTAAACTTTTGGAATAACAACCAAACAGTAATCGGACAATCTTTCTACTGTTCCCCCTAAATACTGTACCCTAAAGTTCATACGCTGAACTTCATATGTCTCTTAAACAAAACTACCACGGTCTGTCCGACTTTCTCCCAACCTTTCTGCTTTCATGAAATCTCTGAAAACGCACTTCTTTCGAGAAGCCTACCCTCACTCTGCTTAACTACCAAACGCAACACCACATACAGTACCATATTTCTCACCCACTTAATTCGATCTTGCCCACTCTCACACCTTGTATATTACTCCCTTCACTTTAGACTGTATGCCTATGCATAGGGCCTTCCTCACCTTTTTGTACCTGTATTGATTGTGATGTTTGTTACTCCATATGTTCTATGTATGTAATTCATGTGATGTAGTTGTATAATCACATTTACTTTACAGTGCTACGCAATATGTTGGCGCTATATATAAATACATGTTAAGAATAATAATAATAATAATAATAATAATATAAAGACCTCATTTTATTAGAAAGAGCAATGGGATTATTGATGGCATCTACATGGTGAACAACAACTATCCTCCTATGTTGACTAAAGTTCACCTTCTTCCCAAATTGCAGGATAGCAAAATGTTGTAATTAAAAAAGCATCAAACATTCTACAAACCATATATACTGCTAGTTGGGCTTCTCAGTGTGCAGATTCTGGGAAGATGATCCTCCAAAACAGGCACAGGGCATACATTTCCAAGGCACAGTGTACAAGTTTGGTATCTTCGATAAAATATCATAATTTCAATAAAACCTGTCCAACTGACATATTACTTGTTCAAATGTTTATTTTACATTTTCAATAAACGCATAGGACCTTTTAACGATTCCAATTAAGCAGAGTGATTATATTACTTTGGGAAAAAGTTGGGCAGCACAGCTTCACACAATGCAAACAATTTATCCACATGTATATATTTACCCCTATATGTAATAAAAGTCACTGGGGCAAATTCACTAAGGCGCGAAGCGCCGAACGCTAGCGTTAATTCGCTAGCGTTTGGCATTTTCGCTACTGCGCAAATTCACTAACGAACGCTGGTGTCGTTTCGCTAGTGTTACTTCGCAACCTTACGCCAGGCGAATCTTTGCTAGCGACGAAACTACGCAAATTCACTAACGCGTGCAGTGTACTGCACGCTACCTTTTACGCTAGACTTCCTTCGCCACCTCAGACCTGGCGAAGCGCAATAGAGTAGATAGGGATTGTTTAAAAAAAAGTCAATTTTTTTTCTAAGTCCCAAAAAACGCTGGCATGTTTTCTACATGATGGCTGATAGGCTGAAAAAGATCGAAAAATTTTTGGGGCTCCCCTTCCTCCCCCCTACATTTCCTAACTCATGGCAACTTACCTAGACAGTGGGCACATGTGTAGGGCAAAATAAAATTTTTATTTGCAGATTTGAAGATTTTCTAGGCATTTGTAGTGCAGATACGTGTTCCTCCATTGAAATTTGAATTTCGCGCCGTATGCAAATTAGCCTTCGCTAGCGCAACTTCGCTTTATATGGCGAAACAATGCTAGCGCAACTCCGCAACCTTACGCTACCCCTGTGCGCAACTTCGGATTTTAGTGAATTTGCGAAGCGCTGGCGAAACTACGCCTGGCGAAGTGCGGCGAAGTTGCGCCAGCGCTTCGCAAATTCACTAAAATCCGAAGTTGCGCACAGGGGTAGCGTAAGGTTGCGGAGTTGCGCTAGCATTGTTTCGAATTTGTGAATTAGTGAATTTGCCCCACTAAGTTTGGCTAGGAGCAGTAACCCATAGCAGCCAATGAGATGTTTGCTTTTAAACAGGTGACCAGTAAATGCTTCCTGCTGATTGGCTGCTTATGGGTTACTGCTCCTGGGCAAACTTAGTGGCTTTTATTACATAACCCCCTTTAAGTTTTTCTGCAGACAATTTCATTATAGTATAGGTATAAGGAGAAGGGGAACCTAAGGGTAAAATCAAGTGCACTGGCATCACCTTTTCCATTATACTGTACCAGACTGGCATTCAGATCACAATCTCTGACATCTTCTTCTTCTTATTACAGATCCTACTCATCTTGACAACTGTGCAAACTTCTATCTTCAGTATTCTGGCAGGTGCAGGCCAAATACCATGTTTCCCTCCATATTCATCTAAAGCCAGATCTCAATGTAAGTAGGACTGATGGTTGTTTTTGCTTGTTTGCTTCTGTTAGGCTTTTTGTCCTCTGTAGGAAGGGGTAAGGGGGCATATTTAGTGTTACTCTGTAATAATACATGAATTTTATTTAAATTGTCAGACTAGGGAAAATGTCCTCTTTGCCTTGCCCTAAAACCACATGTAAATCCATAGTTTTTTGCATACAGAGAATGTCAATGTCAACTATACTGTATGTGTGTGTTTCAGGGCAGATACACTGCACATTCATTCAAGTGATTTTTTTTTCCATTAATAGACACATCCGTTTGCAATAAATAAATGCTTAAAAGCATCTTTCTGTTTACAGTAATGAACAACAATCTGCTCATAGTGGAGACTTTTCTCCTGTCCATTGTGGCCAGAAATGCATACAGAAAGAGAGACGAAGAGGCAGGATTCAGCTCTAAAACACAACATGCATGATCAAAGAAGAAGAGTACTTCATTATACATGTGCAAGCCATTTCTTTCCAAAAAAACTGCTTCTGACTGCTATTTTTTTCTCAGGTGTGTCATTATCAACATCTTGTGGCAGGTTCCACTGTTTGTCAACAAATAGTTTCTACTGTGTATGAAAATTGTTCAAGATATTAAACCTTAGTTGAGAGTTAGACAGTGATTTTCTAAGATAATTTGCAACTGATCCCTATTTATTAAAGGGAATGGAAAGTGATCATTGCACCTACTTACCCCACTATGATAAAATATGCACAATTTTTATGCAAAGTACACGGTATAATAAATGCAATGAAAACCCAGGGAACTCTTAGCCCTTTGCACCTGCATACGCAACTGACTTGAGCCTAGAGAATTACACGACACTGCTCTTATTGACATCATCAAAGTGACACCATTTACACAGAAATGCAATAAGGAAGATCCACACCCTAATTTGCCCACCTTTAGTGGGTGCCTGCGATGAATGTAATAATGGAATTCTGGGAAAAACACCGTGATTTATGTCTGATTTTGTAGACTTTTCAGGGAGAGCTGCTTTGGTAAATTAGGCTTAAAATTGGTTTCTTTGGTTGGCAGACTTGGTGCAAATTTTTAGAAATTCTACTGTTTCATTCTGTAACTCACGTATGTTCATATATTGTAAGACCACTGTTTGTTCTAATATTATTGTAAAGAGCTGTGAAACTTGCTGGCACCATATAAATAAATGATTACATAACCCACAATTTTACTTAGTTGTAATGCAGTAATGTAACTATACAATGCGGGGCCCTGATGCAGGCTGTGCAGCCGCCCACCCTCCAGAGATAATTTTTGTGGCAGTTTCATGCAAACTACTGGCGGGGGGTGCGAGCTTGGGTGCAATCCCCCTTCACTCCAAGTAGATCTGCCACGGTTATAACAGTCCCAGATACTAGACAGCCAGGCAACAGTTGCAAGGACAGAAAATCATCTGGATGGTCTGAACAGAAAGACAGTTAATAAAAATATGTATCCAGTACACCAGTTTTGAATGAATCCATTTAGGAAGTAAATAAACTGAGCACTTCAACATTTCTCAATGGCTGCTGAGACTTGAGATCAATTCCATGTAAAGATGTGAAATATATTTAACAGCCATTAATTGGTTGTAGAATTATATTCATCCCCACCTTCCTTCCTTCCTTCATGTTTATCCCCAGTTGGGAACAAAATTGTAAGCTGGAATTCGTTATTCACAACAAATTCAAAGGGTCTTCTTGTACTGAATGTAATAGCAGATCAATAGTTCCACATTGGGCCTAACTTAGTAAAACTGATAGTACAGGTATGGGACCAGTTATGCACAATGCTTGGGACCTGGGGTTTTCCAGATGATGGAGCTTGCCATAATTTGGATCTTCATAACTTAAGTCTACTAGAAAATCCGTTAAACTTTAACTAAACATGATAGGTTGGTTTTTGCCTCCAATAAGGATTACTTACTGTTACTGTACTATATATCTTAATTTGGATCAAGTGCAGGGTACTGGTTTATTATTACAGAGAAAAATGAAAGTTCTTAAAACAGTTGAATTATTTAATAAAATTGAGTTTATGGGAGACGGCCTTCCCCGAATTAGCTTTTTCGATAATGGGTTAGTCAAAAATCAATCCTCAGTTAAGATGATCCAAAAATGCACAGTTTGTAGATATATCTCATCATCATGTTGGAAAGGCAGTGCTATTTAGCTTCATCAAAAAATGTGTTCATACAACCAGACTGGTGGGATCACAAACATGGTGGGATCACTTTTTCATATCAAACTGCATATCTATTGCATTCTGAGTGCTTGGCCAGGGAACAATGCAATAGGACTGCTGCAATCATCATGCATTAATAAATCCCATATGATCTAAAAGTTATAGTCAATATGACGTAGTTCTGCCCGTGTAGCACCAGTTTATGTTTTGGTCCCTATACCATAGGGATTAAATGGGACTTGCCCAAAGTTCAAGAAGTCAATACATATTTCAAACCATACAGTATTTAACTCCATAAGCCTCCAAAAAATAGAATTCAATTCTGGATTTTTCAGGGACCTGTCATAACCTAATACATTTCTTCTTAAATGCAAGAGTATTCTAATGTGCTGGAAGCAGGCACGTTT